>NC_133322.1:3367793-3379357 GCF_012295235.1 Primulina huaijiensis
TTTAGTTAAGGAACCTAAATCCATAATTATGGAATTTAGGTTAAAGGTCTTATTTTTAATATATAAAATTAAAAAAAAAAAGGGATAGCCTCCATAGATGTGTTGTGAGATTTTCGAGAATCTCAAAACAAAATTTCTCCAAAAATTTTGGCCACTTTTCAAGAAAAAGAAATTTGAGTCCTCTCAAATTTTTGATCTCAACGTAAAAACTTCTTTCAAATATTCTAGTGCTATTTGAAAGAGAAACAAATCTTCTGGTCGTGGACTTGATAGAAGGAGACTCGAAGAAAGTTCGTAGATAATTTTTCAAGAGCTATCTCCGCTAACCCCGGAATAGTTGGAGCCAAATGATTTAAGTCACAAAGGTATAATTTCTAACGTCCTATGAATGTTTGTTTCAGAAAACCATACGGACGCCCAATCAAATATGTTTTGATTGTCAAAATAAAATAAAAATTTTAAACTTCCGCTGCGTTTGGGCACGTAGAAAACCGAGATCCAACAGTTCTGTCACGACTCACGAGAAGACTCTTAATGAAAATGTAGTATTATCATGTTTGACAATCCATTTTGATGACAATCTGTGATTACAAGGTTTTTTCACGATTTATCTGGTCACAGAAATAACAGAACGTTAATTTTGTTGATTTGCAAGAACTAGCTTGTGACTCTTTTCGATGCTTTTAGATGCCAGGACAGCTAATTCTTGCATTATCTGAACAAATAAGAAGCATTATGAGCTGGATTATTACAGATGCACACTCTGAAGATTTAAGGAAGGAAACATACCTTGGTGATAACAGAAGTATGGTAAAAGGAACTAGAGAAAGCAACCAAGTGGTTTCTGAGATCGAGTTCTGTGATACCGATACAATTCTCAGAGACACTCTCATCACAAAAGAATCTACATTTCAATCTAATGTGGTTCCTTCAAGCGCCAAAAACTTTGTAACCGACGGGACATCTGAGATTATGGAATTATCATCTATACCCACCAAAGTCAACGTGCCATCTTTCCTCACTGAAATTCGCGAGGTGCATCTGGATGTGCCAGCTACTACAGATTCTTCAGCTCCAGTAATTAAGTCAAATTTGAGATCCGCATCTTCTTCAGCATTTGATCTACTGGCAGAATCTGATAAACTTGGAGTAAACCTTGAAATCCTCAAAGAGGGTGATATACATCGCTATAACCTTTATTTAAGAGATTCCCCTCGGGAAGAGCTTCCCAAAATTGACGTGGCCATTCATGAGAATAGTTCCTCTTTATCTTTCACAAATAATTCTTTGGTGGAAGGATCAAGTCTTAGTGCACCAGATAATGCTTTGTCTACAGGTTGTCAAATAGATGTGTCATTGCTTCTCTAAGTTTTTCTACATTAAATGTTATTCTTTATCCTTATTTAATGATAAGAGTTGCAATCTTTCTAGAAAAATGGGAAGGAAAACTGCCTCTTGGTTGTAGTGAAGGCTTTTTTTGTCACCAGAAGGGTTCAGGAAATAGGAAAGGTTTAAGAAACAAAAGCAATAACTTTCATCAAGATAGCCAGAAAAAATTGTTCCAGTCCTCCAGTACCAAGGGGAATCATATGAAAGACAAGCATAACCCTTCATGGCAGTTACGTGTTTACAATCAACTTCTAAGAGAAGGCAGGTAATTCCTTTGGGGTAGTAATTTTTTTTCACGTTTCTTATTTTGTTTTGAATTGCTTATCTTTATGACATAAATAACAGCGCAATCAACTATAATCCATAGTAAAGTAAGAACTACTCTGGTGATGGGGCAGACAAGTGCTTGAACACATTGTTGTTTGACACTTTACATGATAATTAACCAATAACCTTCCTTATACACGTGGATTATGACCAATATTTTCATATATCGATCTTGCCAGCGTGCTTATAGTTTCTGGATTCCAGGTTGAATAGCTGCATTGAGTTGCTTGAAGATATGGAAGAAAAAGGTCTGTTGGATATGGATAAGGTGAGTCTGATTACCTGATTTCCTTCTGTTGCAGCGACGCGTCTCTTGTGTGATGACTTTTCAAATACCACGCTTCCAGGTTTATCATGTCAGATTTTTTGATGTCTGCAAAAGAAAAAAGGCTGTTAAAGAAGCATTCCGCTTCATCAGACTTATCCCAAATCCAACCTTGAGTACATTCAATTTGCTCATGTCTGTTTGTGCAGGCTCACAAGACTCTGAGGGTATGTGCTTTTCCCTTAAACATGAAAACAGTTCTTCCCACATGCCACTGAAATCTGAAGCCATTCTTTAGATTTTCTTACCTTATATGTAGGTGCCTCTGAAGTTATGCAACACGTTCAGGAAGCTGGATTGAAAGCCGACTGCAAACTTTATACTACTTTAATATCAACCTATGCCAAATGTGGAAAGGTGGATACTATGTTCAAGGTATAGACCCAGTCTTGTAAGCTCCCATTTCAATGATTTATGAACCAATCCTCTGTCAGCCTATTTATCTGTTGCACGAGATGATGGCGAGAAACCTCAATCTTCATCAGTATAAAATATAACTAATGGATTCCTCTGCTTTATAAGTTATCATGTGTTGTAACCAATATCATTAATCTGTTTATGAAGGTGTCGTGACAGTTTATTTGTATTTTTTTCCTCCGAATTTATCTCCTCACAAGATTTACTAGATTTCAGGTTTTTCATGAAATGGTAAATGCTGGAGTCGAACCAAATGTTCACACATATGGTGCTCTGATCGATGGCTGTGCCAAGGCAGGACAAATTGCTAAGGCATTTGGTGCCTATGGAATACTAAGATCTAAGGTTAATAATATGATAGGTTTCGATTACTGTTTCTTTTTTGTAGCATGCTTACAGCTGTTTTCATATTTTAGCATGCAATCGTATTTCTGTGGTTTGTACATTGGGCTACTAGATAAGTCTAACCTACAATCTCTTGTATACAATAGAATGTGAAGCCAGACAGAGTTATTTTCAATGCGCTTATCACTGCATGTGGTCAATCAGGAGCTGTGGACCGTGCATTTGACGTGTTGTCGGAAATGAGAACTGAGATACAACCCATAGATCCCGATCATATTACCATTGGTGCTCTGATGAAGGCCTGTGCTCATGGCGATCAGGTGGGTTTTGTTTGGGTTCTTGACAAAATCAAGTTGATCATTGGTCCTCATTCTGTTGTACCACATTGTATCTTAACTGGGCTTATGAGAACTGTTTTTAGGTTGATCGGGCGAGGGAAGTGTACAATATGATTCATGAGTACGGTATCAAGGGCAGTGCAGAACTTTACACTATTGCTGTAAACAGTTGTAGCCATCATGGTGATTGGGAGTTTGCTTGCAGTGTTTATGCTGACATGATTAAAAACAATATTGCCCCTGATGAGGTTGTCCATTCATATTCTGTGGTTTTTAATGTCTCATTTTAATTATTATTCTTTTGGGCATAACTTAAATTCTGGTTTTATGGTCTAAATTTAGTGGCGTAATGAAGTCAACAAATCTCAGTTCCAATGGAGGGATGGGGTGGGGGCTGGCATTCCCCCTATTTTTCAACAGTTATTTTTAACTTGAGACTTTACAGAATGATGGTATTATCCACTTACCGATCTCAAAATTGCCCCCTAAAATTCTCATTTCACTCAGACATTTCGATCCTCCATTTTCTTCCTAGCTTTCATTTTAAACAGAGTAAAATATCAGAAAATTAAAGCATTTGCAATGCATCCAAATTTTAAAGCTTGCGCCTTTCTGTTTTAATTTAAATGTCATTTCAACCCTCAAATAAATAGGAGTTGAACACTTTGCATTATAGCATTATTCTAAGTCATCACTCTATTATTTGCTCATTCCTTCTTTTATTTTCGGCTAGCATTCGTCTGGTTAAAAAATTAACGAATCCCATGATTCCAAGCCCGTATCACGTGAGTCCAAGCCCGAGTCTAATTTTTTAGATGTCTTTGTGAGTATTCTTTGTCCTTGCCGCTTGGTGTCCTATTTAATTATATGCATGAATACTTAGAAACTTGATGTTTATCAACTGTCAAAATTCATTTTAAACCACTACAAAAAATCAACGTCTCTTTCTATATATATTTTATGTGCAGTGTATGCTATGCTATCGTAGTATATGATACTACAGTAACTGGCTTACAAAGGTAGGATGACAACATTCTAAGGTGGTTGACTTTGTCAATTTCTGGAATGCTCTGGTGTTGTTGATTTTGTGTTTTTGTAGTTTCGTTTCTGTACCGGTCATATTTGCAGGTCTAGCTTTACGAGGTCCATGATAGAGTCTAGCTTCAGATATACATATATGTACATTCTGGCACACATATGAATTTGTTATATTCCTGTGTTTTTGGTAAATGTCAGTCTTACTTTACCTTTTTCCATCCAGATGTTTATCAGCGCATTGATAGATGTCGCAGGGCATGCTGGAAAAGTGGATGCCGCATTTGAAATTCTTGAAGAAGCTAGGGCTAAGGGAATGCCTGTTGGAATTATATCATATAGTTCCTTGATGGGTGCTTGTAGTAATGTATGGGCTGCTCACATGCTTTTGATTTTGTGATTTCCCTTATTTACATTGGTTTTGTCTTCATCAAAGCGATTGGGTTGTGCTTCCCACTAATAAGTAATCTACAAACAGGGATCATTTTGATTTGAGTTGATATATTGAATCTTGATTTCAATTTTTTTCTCTTCGATTATGCCGATAGTTTTCAATAATCAAAACATCATTTGCGTGAGTTGTAATGGTTGCCTTTCTTCTCTTAGGAACTAAAGATCAATTAAGTTCTACGTGTGAACACATATATTAAATGCTTCTCCAGTTGATTAACTAAAGTTTTGGATGAGGTGGTAATTTTGATATCAACGATAACGATAACAAACCTTTTGTTTCATGTTTTAACCTATATAGTAAGATACTATTGCCTAAATCAAGGGTATACACTCTAACTAACCTTACTTTAATATTTGTAAACAGCTTCAATTTCTCAGCGGCAATAATGTTTATCATAGGAATGATTTGTTGATTTACGCCATTGTATTCATAGTATTGAAGGTAAGTCCCCACTTCTGAAATTTTGGTGTCTGACTACTGCATCTGCTCAATCTGTTTTAGGCCAGAGATTGGCAGAAGGCACTGGAGCTTTATAAGGTCATCAAGAGCTTGAACCTTAAGACAACAGTACCAATGATGAATGCCTTGATAAATTCTTTGTGTAAGTTCTCAAACCCCACCCCTCCCCCCAGCCGGTACTGCTCTCCCCGAAACTCTCTGGCAAGTTTAGTTTCTAAAAGTTTGACTCAACATATAACATGTATCCATTATGTTAGCTTTATACATCTTTTAAACAATAATTCACATTCATAATTCTTAGGTGGAAAAAAACAAGAAAATTGATGACAACGGCCGTGAAGTTAAATTTATCAATTTTATTGATAATATATTTCATTGAGAGGTGCTAGTGACCTCAGTTATCAAACGACATGGATTGGCTAGGTCGAAGTTATTTATGGATGAAATTGCAGACCGCTTTCTTCCTGCCCTTTGGACGCTTCATCTACAATTTTTGGACTAATATTTACCACACAGACATTTGGCTCAGAGAGATTATCTATTAAAACCCTACGAGTGAATGTGGTTCATTAAAGGGATACGACGTAATTTCAATGGCCAAGCAACTTTTTTTTGCACTTTTCCTGGTAAAAAATCAGCCCATATTGAATTTAATCAGTGGAAATCAAGCCAGGAGACGACCAATCGAATTCTAGGAAGTCTTATCTCATTATTTGACTGACTGACCAGGAGTTTTATTTGGGAAATGTGTGTTTTAAGTATTATTAAATAAAGATAAATTCTATCATACTTGAACTGGTGGCAATGAGGAGCAAGCATATTATTAATTTTAGAACTGTCATAATGGGGATGAGTACCACCATCCTACAGGAACTTTAATGTTGAATAACGAAAGGACAACTTCAATTTATATTAACGAACAATTCTCGTATGCTTTAAATTGTATGGTTAGAGGTAATCACACCTTCGAGGTGTCATCAACAGTGTAGGAGAGTGTTTTCCTTATTTTTCTTGAGATTCATGAAGATTGTATAGGAAAGTGGCCTGATTCGTCCAAACAAATATCAAGAATGAAGGGGCTGTCCATGGACGGCAAGTCTGTATGCGGAGAGCTTGAAAATTGTCTTTGTCATGTCACAAAATTTGAAATAGTTAAAGCTCGTCTTTATGGTATTGTAGTGTGAGGAAATCACCTGTTCATATACCATTGCAGGTGATGGTGATCAACTGGAGATGGCTATCAAAACTTTATTTGAAATGAAAGACATGGGCTTATGTCCCAATTCCATCACATACTCCATTCTTTTAGTGGCAAGTGATAAGTAAGAACCTGCCTTTGTGTACAAGCAATATGATTTTGTTATTTCCTTCCCAACAACAATTATCCAGATCTCATATACTGGTTTGATCTCTTCCCAGCAAGGATGATCTAGAAGCTGGCCTCATGCTTATCTCTGAAGCAAAAAAGGATCGTGTTGCCCCTAACCTTGTAATGTGCCGGTGCATCCTGGGTAAGATTAGTTGGTTTTCTCTATCATGTTAATGTGAGAATGTATTAATGATTGGCAGGGAAATCATTGGCTTCATCAAGTTTACTTTGTCCATTTTCTGAAGCTATGTGCTTATCAAGATTCCAAAAAGCTTGTAAATTCGGTGAGCCGGTACTATCTTTCTCCTCTGGACGACTTCAGATTGACAGTAAATGGTAAATCATTTATATCATTTATATGAAGCAATTTATTGTTTCATTTTTTTGCTGAAACTAAAAAGTAATAACGAATCACTCGTTTGGATTCTTTCCCTTACATTTTTAGTACAAAAGTCGGTAGCAAAATGTTTTTTTAGTCATGATGCAGTGCCTTGTTCTGTAAAGTTCCTTGATCAGAAACATTTCAGTAAAGTTTGAGCACTTTACTTATGATTGGGTCTTCCTTGTAAACTTGAAATACTAATCCCATGTTTCTACTATACAAGGTTCGATCTCTCTTTAATTTTGTCATTCCCTTTTTTGCTCCTACCAAAAATTAGGCCATCATTGCTAATCTCCCTGATGTTTTTTTCTGCTTTTATCACCAGATCCGAAGTGAAAAATAATGTTTGGAGTATGAAATTCTTGGTGATATAATTATTGATACACCCAGAGATTAAACTGTTCACGGTGTTTGCAGACATCAGAAATGGTTTATGAAAAATGTAAAATCTTTATGATTTTTCAGCGCCAATTGTTGTGCAAGTTTTGTTTTGCTTTTTTTAAAAAAATCAATTAAATTTATCTATCTGTACTGCAAGTCTGCAACTATGATTTTTCCCATATTATATTAAAATACAATTGAAAAGTTCTCCTTTGAGACTGCTTGATTAGATTTTGGCTGATTTTTCCATATTACCGGATTTAAGTTCCTGTCACTGTCATTTTGAGGGCCGAAAACTATTTCTTTTTTTTATATTTGCTGAAATTTATCTTGCCTTCCACAGACACTATCATTTGTGTAAACTCACCAACCTTGCTTAGATTTACTCTGAAATGATGAATGTAAAATTTTTTAAGAAGCATTTTGAGATGAGTCATATTTGCAGGACATCCTCGGCCTTGATGATGTACAGGGAAACAATCACAGCCGGTGTCACACCTACAATGGATGAACTTTCTCAAGTTTTGGGATGCCTTCAGCTTCCTCATGATGTATCCGTAAGAAATAGGCTCATTGAGAATCTTGGAGTTCATACTGGTATATCAGAAGGCGCGAACATCTATTCCTTCATTAATGGGTTTGGGGAATTCGATCCGCGTGCTATATCTTTAGTAGAGGTCAGCAAATAATTTTGAAAATGACCTAGTTTTGTTAATATTTAACAATATCTTTATTGGTTTTTTGAACATGCATATCCTCAAACATTACAAGAGTAAATTTACTCGTCTTTGAATTCAAGGAAGCTGCTTCACTTGGAGTTGTACCTTTTGTCTCTCTAAAAGAAAGCCAAATCGTCATAGATGCCAGAAATTTCAATGTGCATACAGCTGAGGTACGCTTGTTTCTCTTGGTAGCAATATGTTTCTACTATCAACCATACAGTTCTAGTTGATTCAACTGTCACATTTAAGCCATATGAAATTCACTCCTGTTTCGAGAGGAACCTCTTCCTCTAGGTTTCCCAACAACTCCATGAATGTCTTGTTTTCTCCATTGTTATTTTGTGCCACACAAAGGAACAGGTATTGACTTTAAATCTCCAATTTATCTTGATTCAGTTGTTTCTCTCTCTTTTTGTCCTGCTCCTGCTCACTCACGCGAATTCTTCACCAACACACAAATGTGATCCATATTTTTTTATACTTGATTTTTTTTTTCAGCATTTAACTTTTATTAGTTAAGATGTGGTAATACTGTGAATTATAGATTTTAACTGATGGATGCAAACAACTGTCAGGTATATCTCTTGACGGTTCTGAAAGGGCTCAAGTATCGTTCAGCTGCTGGTACCCTCTTACACTTATTGGTGTTGCTTTGTTTTATCTTTGTTGAACTCTCCTCTCCACATTTTTCAGGTGCAAAACTGCCTAATATAACCATTTTACTGCCCGTGAAGAATATACAAATTAAGACTCCTGCTGGTGAGAAAACGATTAATATTGCCGGAAGGTGAGAGAATCTTCTCTGCTAATTTGAAACAAAAACTTTCCGTATGTGTATCTAACGTTGCGGTGGACATGCCGTTGTTTCCTTCTATTAGTGAATGATAGGAACCAACCTAAGACGAAGAATCTCGAAATTTGACTCTCCAAAAATTATAACTGATTCTGGCATAGAACTGGACTTTCTTGCTTGTGAGCCACTCGATTTGAGTTCAAATTTTACTGATCCTGTAGTTTATATATTATTTATTTATAAATTGAATAAATATCATATAATATATATGAAGATTAAATAGTTCAAAAAACAGTGAAATAAAATTGTATCCTTTTTTTTCTCTGCTTACAAGGCACGGTGCTTTTACTTGACATCTAGTTTGAATTATGTAAATTAGCAGACTGGTTAAGCTCAATCCCATAAATTCAAGGACAGTTCATTTAAGCTCCGGGACATTGAAGATTCCTTCGTAAATTTGGACTTTATAATGATTGAATGATATATTTGTTTACTTTCAGTTGAGAAGAGTAAATTAAGTTACTCTAGTTGAGAGCAACGAATATTGGAATGAAGTCACTGTATTAACAACCGAAAAAAAATTTAACCGTCCGATGTGTAAGTGACTTGATTTTTTTATCCTTGTTAGCTGAGCCACTTCACCATTGAAATAATAACTTTTAATAATAATCGGTTGATTTGGATGTTAATTTGTCATTTGTGAAACCGTGATTAGTTATGTTTCAAAATGTTTAGAAGTTGCTTCTTTTGCATGCAGGATAAGTCAGTCACTTGCAGGAGTGTTGAGGAGACTTGGTATTGCTTACCAAGGAAATGAGTCCTATGGAAAGATCCGAATCAATGGTGTTTCCATAAGAAGGTGGTTCGAGCCCAAGCTAGAGTCTAGTTTCATCAGGAGTACAACTCATAAGAGTTGGTCCCATAGACATCTAAGTTCAGGCATACTCCGCCAACAACTTACAATCAGAACTGGTCTTTGGTCCTTGGAATAAAGATGATGAATGGTGTCTTCCAGGAATGGATTCACTTTGCAACTCATACTCCACTCAAATCTCTGGTGGTGCACAAATTCTTTGCTTAATTAGTTATATGAAAGCAGCAGAAGTGCGTTCTGGGGGAGCAAATGATCAAATGTAAGGTTGCATCATGCTTTGAGAAGAATCAGATATTTGTCGGTTGGAAAGTGTTTACACATGTGAAATGAAAGTATGAGTTCGAATTTACGTGTTGATATTAGAGAAAAAAGAAAAATGGCACCTGTGGAGAATGCCTGGATTTGTAAACTGCGGTTCTTAGGAGGCGATTGGCATTTTGATCATCCCTTTTTTTCTGTGCTAGATTTCAAGTCACTCTTCGAATATGTTGTCAAGGTAATATAATTTCTTGGACTCGCTTTCCTTTCATTGGTTACATTTTTCTTCTCTCAATGTTGGTAACTGTGAGTACTTGGTGGGTAGTCACGATAAGATTTAGCATGGCCAAAAGTGTTTAGTTTGTACGTAGATTAGATTGACGTATTTGAAATAATAGATTTCCAATTCCTTTTTTATGAAAACTTATTTCTTTAATTATATTTTAAATTATAATTGTGAAAATCATACCAACATTTTAAAATATATATTTAATAATTATTGTATGAGTTTATGTGTTCTTATTTGAATTTTTTTTTTTACATATGTTTATTTATACATTATTTTAAAACTGTATTCATCAATGTTAGTGCACAAAGAAAATTTCGTTGGAAGTTAAATATTATTTAAATTGAATATTATGAGTTATATTTTAATATAAATATTATTATTTTATTAGTTTTGATATTTTTTTGATAAGCTAATCATCTCCAATTTTAAATTGATAATTATTTGTTTTTAATGTGTTTTACTTATATAAATTATGATTTATGAATTGATAAAGTTTAATTATTGTTTGANTTATATAAATTACTAATTAATTTATTCGTCTAACAAAAAATTAAATTCTATAAAATAATTCAAATTGTTTTTTTAAAATATTAAATTTTTTAATTTTTTTTATATATAATTGTATTTTGCGTGAAGGGCAATATAAAAGTCTTTTATGAGGCAAAAGATCTTCAAAACTAGACCGGCGTACGTTTCACGTATGTTCCCTCGATTCCGGTTTCATGAAGCATCGAATTTTCACTCCATAACTCAATTTTCACAACGCTGTTCCCTAACCAAGAATCTAAGAGCTATTCAAAGATTCCATGCCCATTAACTGAGAGCAGGCTTGTTCTTCGTCTCCCCTAACCTGCAGACCAAGCTCATATGCACATACACCACATGCCTTGACAGAAACGGTGTTAAAACGGTAGCCCATTTCTTGAAATGTCTCAATCCCAAAAACCCGTTGCCCTTTAATTCGATGATATCTCATTTTTCGCAACATGGGTTCAACTCTTTTGCCCTCCACACGCTTTCTTTCATGCACAATAACGGTGTGTTTGTTGATCCTTACGCTTTGTGCTGCACTTTGAAATCAATTTCTTGTTTAGAAAATGTTTTCCTTGATAAATTGATGCATAGTTAGAGCAACTCCAACCCTTGCTTGAGCAAGGTTTTTCACTCCAATCCAGCACCAAAAATGGTGCTGGACTGGAGTTGTCTTAAAACCCACTCTAGATGTGGCGCAGTACAAAGTGCTGCGCCACATCTCTTTTAATTTTTTTTAAAATTTTTTTATTTGTTTTTAAATAATTATAAATATTTAATATTTTATTATATATTAATTATATAATTAATATTTTTATTTTTTAAATTTTTAAAATAATTTCCTCTTGAAACTTAAATATTAATTTAAATTTTTTT
>NC_133322.1:3384798-3638336 GCF_012295235.1 Primulina huaijiensis
TTTTTTTTTTTAAAAAAAAACATCGAAAATGGCGATCAAGAAACCTGTAGCCAATAAGGTCTCCCAGGCAACAGCACTGAGGCAAATCTTGAAGAGATGCTCCAGCTTGGGCAAGAAAAATGGGTACGACACAGAAGATGGGCTGCCGGTGGACGTACCCAAAGGCCATTTCGCGCTGTACGTGGGTCGAAACCGGAGCAGATACATCGTGCCCATCTCTCTGTTGACTCATCCCGAGTTCCAGGTGTTGCTGAGACAGGCGGAAGAAGAGTTTGGATTCGATCACGAGATGGGACTCACTATCCCTTGCGAAGAAGTCGTTTTCAGATCACTGACTTCTTCCATGCTCCGATGAATTAAGAACGTAGAAGAATATTGCATATTTTGGTGTTCTAGATCTTGAATCTGGAAGGATTGGAATATGGGCAGAGACGGACAAAGATGAAGCTTGCAGCAAATTTTTGCTGATTTTTCATCTCTTTTTTTATTTTTACCATCTTCCTTGGTTCCATTTTCTTCTTTTTTCTTGGTTTCATTTTTTTAAAAAAATTTAATCAACCCATGGCTCATGAATTATTAGTATTTTATGGGTGGTTGGATTTGTATAAATTTAACTGGTTCTATTAATTCGTTAATTTCTTTGAATATAGTCTTTATATCCTTTGATAACCCGGTATACCACACAAGCTTCTAATGAAGACCTAGAGACTTATGAGAGATGCCTCGGACTCGGTTTCTTGAGCGTGGCTAGGGCGTATGCCCATCTCTGGCCTGGTAGGTTGGCGTCAGAGGTTGAAGGAGCGGGTAAGAGGATGATCTTTTGTTGGATCAATTTTAATTTATATGAACTTATATATGAATAATTATGTATGTGGGTTGTCTGTTAAGTTAAGCCCAAAATAAAGTGATCAAATAAAGTTTCGGGTTATTGGGCTTTAATGTATCTGATAGGTTGTTGTGCTTTTAATGTGTAGAGACATAAGTGTAATTTCTGTTTTTCTGATGGGCTAAAACAGAAATATCAGAAAATATTGATAATATTATCTATATATATGGGTTATGGTCCTCAGATCTCGCGTTATCACTTTCACTATTCTCTCTTCCATTAAGAAAATAGTTTTGAAGAGAAAATTAAAGGATTCTCTCAAAAAAAAAAGAGCGCGTAGATCTGGAAGATCAAAGCACGTTTTAAAGAATTCAGGATTATGGCATCAGGTACGCTTCCGCTTAAGTTTTCAGTCAAATTCTTAATAATTTATCATGATTGATTCTGCGGTTTATGATTTTCCCCAACAAGTGGTATCAGAGCCATTCATGCTTGAATCATTAAGATTTGTTTAAAGTTTTTGGATATTATTTGGATCCAGATCTGGAAAAGAAAATTTTGTTTAAATTTTTTGATCTGGCTTCAGATCTGAAAATTTTTTTGATATGGTTTCAGATCTGAAAATTTTTTTTGATATGGTTTCAGATCTGAAAAAATATTTTGGATGAAAATCAAATCTTTTAAAGTTTTAGTTTTTGATAAAAAAAGATTTGGTTGAAGATTTTAAGGATTTGGTATAAGATTTCGATTTTCCTTCCAGTTTTTGTTCAAAAAAATATTTTAGAGGAAAATTGAAAATTTAGAACAAATTTTTTTAAAAAAAAAAAAATTTGAGGTACGGATTTGGGTCGACCCGTACGGGTTAGGGCCGGGCCGTACGGACCCGGGCCGGCCCGATTCCTACGGGCCCGGGCCGGGTCGGGTCGGCCCGTACGAAATTTTCGAAAAAAAAAATTTAATAAAATTTTTTTTTTTGGGTTCAGTTTATTCGGTTAAGGTTAAATATTCTTTAATTCAAATAATGATAAGGTTATATGTATTTTTAAAATTGATTAATTGAAATAAAACGTCGCCAAAGTGACCTCTTTTATGGAAATTAATTTTATTTTGAAATACAAAAAGATTTTGGGTATATGTGATTTATATGAATATTGATCGGCCCAAAGGAAAGTTAATATTTAATATAATTACATATGCGTTTGTGGTGGTAAACGTGTGATAGTTATTCGGTTTTTTATGTGAATAATAAATCGGCCCAAAGGAAGATTGTTATTTGACATGAAAGTTACTATCAGTGTTTGACTGCTGCGCCAGGATATCACTTACAAGTTAATCTTTTGTCCAAAGATGAAACATTAATGGAGTGTTCGATATTCTGTTTATGGGAGTTTACATTATTTGAATTTATTGATTATTTTATTTGGATTTTTGGTTGAGCATGTATATTTGGTTTTTTTGTTCTTTGTTCAGATTTGACTCCTGCAAATATTCATTCCAACATAAATTCTATTCCTATTTTAAATGGCTCTAATTTTAAATCATGTCAAGTGATTTTATTGATAGTTCTCGTAGTCATGGATTTGGACCTTGCGATAAGGGTTGACTCTCCTCCCGCCATTACAGATAAGAGTACCTCTGATGAAAAGAGGGAGTTTGAAAGGTGGGAGAGATCGAATCGCATGTGTATGATGATCATAAAGAGGGCCATTCCAGAAACATTCAGGGGCACAATGTCTAGCGACAGTGCTACGACTAAGGCTTTCCTTCAAGACCTCGAAAAGAGGTTTGCTAAAAGTGAAAAGTCTGAAATTGGTACACTTTTGGCAAGCCTAGTTTCAATGAGGTACAGGGGTAAGGGCAACATCAGGGAGTACATTATGGAAATGTCTCATCTTGCTTCAAGGTTGAAAGCACTGAAGCTTGACCTCTCTGAGGACTTGCTAGTGCATCTGGTTTTGATATCTCTTTCTCCTCAGTTTAACCAGTTCAAGGTGAGCTATAATTGTCAGAAAGAGACTTGGTCTCTGAATGAGCTCATCTCGCACTGTGTCCAGGAAGAGGAAAGGTTGAAGCAAGATAAGACAGAAAGTGCTCATTATGCCTCTACTTTGAATGTTAAAGGGAAGAAAAGAAAGGATAAAGAAGCTGCGGATACACAGCCTCCGAAGAAACAACAGAAGAATTCTAGTGATTCTCAAAGTTCTGGTTGTTTTTTCTGTGGTAGTGATGGGCATATGAAGAAGCAGTGTTGTAATTACACGCTTGGCGTGCTAAGAAAGGTATTCTTCTGAACATGGTTTGTTCGGAGGTTAATTTAACTTCAGTGCCTAGACACACGTGGTTGATAGATTCTGGTGCAACAACTCACATCAGTGTGTCTATGCAGGGTTGCCTGGATTGCCGAAAACCAAGTGATGCTGAAAGATTCATCTATGTTGGTGACGGCAACAAAGTTGAAGTTGAGATAATAGAGAAATTTAGATTATTGTTAAAGACTGGAATATATTTGGATCTTTATGAAATATTTGTCGTACCGTCTTTTAGACGGAATTTGATTTCCATTTCTGCATAGAACAAATTTGGTTATTCTTGTTCTTTTGGAAATGGAATATTCAGTTTGTTTCTCGATTCAAAATTGGTTGGTTCTGGTTCTTTATCAGGATACGATAATCTTTATTCTTTGGATGTTATTGCTTCATTTAATGAATCCCTGCAAACAAGTAGATGCACTAAAAGAAAATTAACCAGTAAGAATTCAGCTGCTTTATGGCACAAAAGACTAGGTCATATCTCTGAAAAGAGAATAAAGAGACTTATATCAGACGAAATTCTCGAACCTTTAGATTACACAGATTTTAATAATTGTGTTAATTGTATAAAGGGAAAACAAACCAACAAAAGCAGATTTGAAGCCAACAGGTGTTCAGGGGTTTTAGAACTTATACATACTGATATTTGTGGACAATTTACTTCGGCTTCTTGGAATGGTCAACAGTATTTTATAACGTTCACAGACGATTTTTCAAAATATGGTTTCATTTATCTCATTCATGAAAAGGCACAGTCATTGGATCTGTTCAAAAACTATAAAGCTGAAGTTGAAAATCGACTTGGCTTAAAGATTAAAAGCGTTAGATCTGACCGTGGTGGTGAATACTATGGTAGATATGACGGTTCAGGTGAACAACGTCCAGGACCTTTTGCAAGATTCTTAGAGGAATGCGGTATCGTCCCACAGTACACTATGCCGGGTTCGTCCACTATGAATGGTGTTGCTGAAAGACGAAATAAAATCCTTAACAGGGTTCCAACTAAAGCATCGACCAAAACCCCTTATGAACTTTGGACGGGTAAAAAGCCTAGTCTTAAGCATCTACACGTTTGGGGGTGTCCAGCTGAGGCAAGGCCTTACAAGCCTAATGAAAAGAAACTGGACTCAGGGACGGTTAGTTGTTATTTTATTGGATACTCTGAAAGATCCAGGGGGTACAAGTTTTATGATCCCACAAGTAAGTCGATTTTTGAGTCAGGAAATGTCCGGTTCTTTGAGGATGTTGAGTTTGCGGAGGGAGATAAAGTAAGAGATGTTGTCTTTGAAGAGGAATATGTAAATATTCCCACAGGTGTCTTGGAAATTGATCAGGATTACATTCCTCACTTTGACCAATACACAATACAGGAAGATAATATTAGAGATCCTCTCATTCCAGATGAACAAACTCAAGCACCTCCAGAACCTATGCCATTAAAGAGATCCACTAGAGAGCGGAGAAATGCAGTGCCAGATGATTACATTGTATTTCTTCAAGAACATGAGGTAGACATTGGATTGATGGAGGATGATCCTATTAACTTCCGTCAAGCCATGGAAAGGTCTAACTCTCAAAAGTGGAATGATGCCATGAATGAGGAGATAAAGTCCATGAAGGACAATGACGTATGGGATCTTGTCCCATTGTCTAAAGGTACGAAGCCCATTGGTTGTAAATGGATATTTAAAATCAAGAGGGATTCGAAAGGCAATGTGGAAAGATATAAGGCTCGTCTTGTCGCTAAAGGCTTTACACAGAAAGAAGTCATTGATTATAAAGAGACTTTCTCTCCGGTTTCTTCGAAAGACTCTTTAATGATTATAATGGCTTTGGTGGCGCATTTCGATCTTGAGCTTCATCAGATGGATGTAAAGACGGCGTTTCTATATGGTGACATTGATGAAACGATTTATATGGTGCAGCCAGAAAATTTTGTGTCCAAAGACACAAATAATATGGTTTGCAAATTAAAGAAATCCATCTATGGGCTCAAGCAGGCATCTCGACAATGGTATTTCAAATTTCATCAAGTGATCATCTCGTTTGGTTTTGAGATGAATTTGGTCGATGATTATGTGTACCATAAGTTCAGTGGGAGTAAGTATATTTTTCTGGTTTTATATGTTGATGACATCCTGCTCGCTAGCAACGATATAGAGTTGTTGTATGACACCAAGAGATTTCTAGCTAAGAATTTTGAGATGAAAGATCTTGGTGATGCATCTTTTGTACTGGGTATTCAGATACATCGGGATAGCTCTCGAGGTATTCTTGGATTATCTCAGAAGGGCTATATCGAGAAAGTTCTCAAGCGATATGGGATGCAAGATTGCAGGCCAACAGATACCCTTGTGGCTAAGGGAGACAAATTTAGTCTCAAACAATGCCCAAAGAATGATTTTGAGGAAAAAGAAATGCAGAAGATTCCCTATGCATCTGCAGTGGGGAGTCTGATGTATGCTCAGGTTTGTACATGTCCAGATATTGCGTACGTGACAGGAATGTTGGGACGATATTTAAGTAATCCAGGAGTGGAACATTGGAAAGCAGTCAAAAGGGTCTTACGGTACCTACAGAGATCAAAAGATTACATGCTCATATATCGGAGGTTGGATCAGCTTGAGATCATTGGGTATACTGACTCCGATTTTGCTGGATGCCAAGATAGTATGAAATCTAGGTCGGGCTACATCTATCTCCTTGCTTGAGGTGCCATTTCCTGGAAGAGTGCTAAACAGTCACTTATAGCATCTTCCGCCATGGCAGCTGAGTTTGTAGCGTGTTATGAGGCATCAAATCATGGAATATGGCTGCAAAATTTTGTCACGGGACTGCGCATTGTTGATGGCATTGAAAGGCCACTAAGGTTACATTGTGACAATAAATCAGCAGTTATGTATTCCAATAACAACAGGAGCTCGACGAAGTCGAAACATATTGACATCAAGTTTTCGGTTGTTAAAGAAAGAATTCAGAGTGGAAAGTTGTCTATTGAGCATATCGGTACAAACTCCATGGTTGCGGATCCGCTTACTAAGGGATTACCACCCAAACAGTTTCATGAGCACACTGCTAGTATGAGTGTTATGTCAATTGAGGAAATTCGATTTTAGTGGGAGTTTGTTGTTTTAAATGCTTTTCAGTTGTAGACATTTTCAGTTACAGTTATGTAAATTTATTTTCTGCAGAAATAAATTTCAAGTTAAGTTACACTCTGATTATGATTTAAAGTTTGATCTCAATAAAGTTAAGGGAGGACCGGTTGGAAATAGGCATGTTACGGTCACATTGCATGAAATTTCCATGCGACACATCCACTTCATGATCCATGTCATTAAGTTGTGTTGGCATATGTGACCATTGATGGGTCTAGCTACCTTGAGTGTAGCGAAAACTGCTTTGATCCTATGTTGATGTGATTGATGGACCAGATTGGTTATAGATACATTTCAGAATGACAACAATTTTGAGCTCATAAGATTATTTCACAAACATAATTATAAGGTTGCACATATAGCCCAAGTAGGAGATTGTTGGATCAATTTTAATTTATATGGGCTTATATGTGAATAATTATGTGTGTGGGTTGTCTGTTAAGTTAAGCCCAAAATAAAGTGATCAAATAAGGTTTCGGGTTATTGGGCTTTAATGTATCTGATAGGTTGTTGGGCCTTTAATGTGTAGAGACATAAGTGTAATTTCTGTTTTTATGATGGGCTAAAACAGAAATATCAGAAAATATTGATAATATTATCTATGTATATGGGTCATGGTCCCCAGATCTCGCGTTATCACTTTCACTATTCTCTCTCCCATTAAGAAAATAGTTCTGAAGAAAAAATTAAAGGATTCTCTCAAAGAAAGAGCGCGTAGATCTGGAAGATCAAGGCACGCTCTAAAGAATTCAGGATTATGGCATCAGGTACGCTTCCGCTTAAGTTTTCAGTCAAATTCTTAATGATTTATCATGATGGATTCTGGGGTTTATGGGTTTTTCCCAACATCTTTGCCATTGGTAATTACCTTAAGACTCCTCTGCCCAATACATGATTGGGGTATGGAGGTATTACACCGCATATCACAAGACGGTACGTTTAACCAACAAGCTCCCATTATCCGTCTGTCTGTTTATAGGCCAATGGATATTTATTCCTTTGACCTTAAATCAGCGACGGATCGGTGGCTTTTGGTGATCATTTACATTCTTATGGAGTTGTTATTTGGTCCAACATGTGCTTCGTCTATTGTTAATGGGACCTTGGGCCTCAACTCATTTTGGTCTATGGTTAGGAAACCTTCCCTTGTGAGTTTTGTGGCTACGCTTCCGCACTACCCCATTAGTCTCATTCTTGAGTGAGCTACCCCTCTTCTTCGTTTTGTTTTTCTGTCCAAGACTCTTTCTGGATGGAATGAATTCTGCTGGTATTTAATACAACGATCCTAAGCAGTTGGAGATGCCAAATGCGCCTGCCCAGTATCACCTCGAAGACTAAGACCTGTTTTGGAAAGGAAGCCCTACCCACTCTAGTCCCTCATCCCATCTCCGAAGAAAGTGGCAGAGCCACATACATATATATCCGGGATTTAGCCAGGTGTCTCGATTTTTTTTAAAAAAAATTATATGTAAATTTATTATAATTTTGTAATAATATGATATTAGTTTGGTAGATCAATTTAAAATATGAAAAGATTCTAGAGATTAAAACTCTAGTCCGGACAGAGTCATATTTCTAGCTTTGTCACTGATTAATATGTAACGTAACGATGTTTGGAAAAAGGGCTCGAATTCAAACTAAATATTACTGCTTTATAATTTCTTAATCAAGTCATCCATTGTATGAACAAAATGGTATGGGTTACATTGAGATAAATAATATTATAGCATTCTAACGTTGTATTCAAACGATTTGCGAGTTTTTCTATGCAATGTCAGTTAACTGACCAGAAATAGAAAATTTTAATATATCATGTTTTTTCTAGACATCTGTGTGTGTATTTGAATTTTTACTCCACGGTCATTGGCCTCCTAGTCTCTGAAACCATTAGTTTAAGTGGGATCCTCGTGTTTCAATGAAACTTTTTCCGCAGTCAAAAGACGGAGAACTGAACCAAGAATTTTTTTTTTCATCGTCAATCGAATCACTGTTCGCGACCTACCCATTCCTACTCTTGGAATTTAAACAAATCTGAATTATCAATTTTTTTTGCTTGTTCAACATAAATTTGATCATATCACTCATTATAAATTTTTTAATTATAAAATCAATTAAAGATGTTAAAAATGATCATATATATCTATATTATCTATGAGTTTTTTATAAATAAAAAATTTATTTAATAACAAAACATTTATTATGCATATAAATGCATAGTGTACAAAGGATTATAGTGTAAAGGAACTTTATTACCTCTTTTAACTAAAAATTTTAATCCTTTGGTTCACATCATGTGCGTGGTGTCTTTCATTGAATACCCACACCAACTTTGGGATATTAAACGAATACATATCCTATGTTTAAGCTAACAGAACGGAAATCCAATTAATGATTTTCTCGGGGTTGTCATGTGCTTCATGAATAAACGTTACCGGCACCAGGATCACCTCGCAAAAACCCTCTGACACTCAATTCAGCGATCACCTCCAAAATATAATAAGAAAGAAAGAATTTTTGGAACTAAAAGTCGCTTGCCTCCGATGATCCAAATTGCAAAGTATTTATAGAAAAATTTGAAAGGTAGCAAAAGACAAGTAGGCCCTTTAAAGGTAGAATATTACTAATCGAGTCCTCCGAGAATCAAATTTTATTAGTTGGGCTCATACATATTTCTAACTTTAAAATATTTTAATTATTTCATATTTTATATACTATTATCGAACTGTGATACCCATGAGATACGTAAAATGTAATATATTCAATTGATTGTCCAATAAATCTATTGGACGAACCACAAGCCCAAGGCAGGCAGGGGGACTATCTTCTCAAAATGTCATGCAGTACAATTTGGTACTATTATTAGGGCATCACAATGATGGATATTTGGGTAGCCATGTCATCAAAATATTTTGGCTATCCAAATATCCACCATTGTGGATGATGTATATTTGTGCTATTCAAATACCCGGTTACAAATTTGTAACCGGGTATTACATTTTTTTTTAATTTAATCAAGCCAGTGTGAAACTCACGTTGGCTTGTGACACATGAGAGAAACCTGCAGCGTGAATCACGCGGTAGGTTTCTCCTTTACTTTTTTTTTTTGGTTTTTTAATAGTTATTAATTATATTTAATTATGATATAAATAATTAAATATATATAGGATATGAACTGTGTACAACTTTCACTATTTTCCAAACCTTTGAATATTTTGAACGTTGGGTTTTGAACGTTACCCAACGTTCAAATTTTATTCTATAAATACAGAAATTTGTAAGAAATTTAAATCCATAGTTTTAACATCTTATAAAAATATTTCTCTCAAAAAAAATTACATACAAAAATTTTTTGGAATGGATAATAATTCCAATAATTTTTTTAGGGATTTTTTGAACTCTCCAAATATCGATGAAAGTTCAAGTGGAGAAAATTCTCGAGTTCGTCCGAGTGTCCAACATCCTCCATTTCCATTTCTTACTCAACACCCACAGAATTTGCAACATTTTCCATATCTACCACCATATTTTTTGAACGCCCCTCTAGCTCCGTGGAATACATGTCCCCCAGAATATTGGCAGAGTAGCCAGTATTTGGTGCAAGCTCCATCCCATGGAATTAATCCTCTTCAATCACCGGGGCTTCAATCAACTGAATCGAGAAGGGCTAGTATCTTCGTGAATTACTAATTTTCAATTATTATTATAGATGTTGTTTTATGGTTTGTAATTTCTTATTAATAATGTTATAAATATTGTTTTGTGTTAAATTAGTTTTATTTATTCGTTATAAACTTTTTAATTTTAATAATTTTTATTTTTTTACAAATTTGTCATTTAAAAATAAGCATTATAAACTCCTTAATTTTATATTTGAATAAAAATATAATACCAAACAGTAGATGAAATTAATTAAAGTGATGGAATGATTTTATTTAAATGAAAATAAAATATTAATTAAAGTAACAGTGAGATCCATAAATATTTGGTTGGTGTGATATTTGATTATGAAATATGGGATATTTGAGTAATGAATTATTTGATTGATGATGTGGAGTACGAGACCCACAAATATTTGATGGAAATACCCTTGTTATTTTGGATGAACTTAGCTAGCTAGAGACACGACATTCAATATCAAACGCGTTTCTATGTACTTGTTTCCATTTCTATGTACTTGTTTCCATTTCAATGACTTCAATGACAGAGTCACGAATATAGTTTTATTAGGATTAGAATTTTAAAATTTAGAGTTTTTTGATATTTTAAATTGATTTTCTTGGGCTAATATCATATTAATCCAAAATTATACAAAATTTACAAATAATTTTTTTTAATCATATTAATCCAAAATTATACAAAATTTACAAACAATTTTTTTTTAAAAAAATTGGCTCACCCGAGTAGGTCGGGTATCTATACACGTGGCTCCATCACTGATTGACTCATCATCATTTAAATGCTTGCTTTTAAATCATTTGATTTTTGTACACTCCCGACCCACACGTTAAATTACCATAAATAAAAAAAAAAAGCAACGACCCTAGCTGTCTGTTTGAGGACCTAGTACCAAAGTTATTTAAGGCATAAAAGCATATGTTTTATCAAAATAGCACGTAGTTGATATAAATTTAAATTTTAATGTATAAGATAATTTAAATTATAATATTATATAAATTAATTTTTTTTTTACAAAAATAGTATATAATATATATAAAAATTCATTAATAGATAATGTAGTATAAATCATAACCAGAAAAAACTTTAATCATCTAAAATTCACTAATAATTCATAAATTTATAGTATATTAAGGAAAAAACTTCGAATATCTAAATCATTAAAATCTTCTTCACCACCATCAACTATATCATCATTATCTTTCAAAACAATAATGAATCATATGTATAGAAGAAATTAGATAATTGAATGAAAATGACTTACTTTATCATGAAAAACATATTTGTGTCACAGTTATCCGTATTATTGGTTTATCTTTCTTCAAATATATCTTCTCGTTCTTCTTGTTTTAGTTTTTCTTTTCTTTTTTTTTTACTTGACTAAAAAACATCATTTGGTTTATAATGATGATATTGGAAGTAGTTGAAATATTGTAGATAATCATATTTAATAAAATGAGTNTTGTATCCCATTGAAGAAGCATATGGTTTTAGCCCATTTCTGGAAACGTTTGGAACCAAGGGCTGACATTGTTTTTTGATCAAATTCCTTAAAGTCCATTTTCAACTTCAAATCATATGCTTGATCAACTGATTTGTGCGCGAGGGTCAAATTCTGGTTGTTCGTTTTTCCCCACCCAAACAAAAAATTTATAGTTTTGCTGTCTTAACGAACAAAATAAATGTGAATAACCTAATGGAGCTATATTCATCACACCAGAAACACAAAACGTGCTTCCTTCAGTGATGTCCCTTTGCTTTGGCTGTCTCGTGAGATTTGGTCTTTGCCTGGAAAAAATGGAAACTGGTGATTCGATCTTTTCGGTCCTCATCAATATCATGACATTCGATCGCCATACAAGTTACCCATATCATGCACAAAACAACTGTCCAAATGCATCCAAACTCCCAAAACTACGCAAATAAACAAAAGAATCGAGTTGATACGGCTTGAAAAACAAACAGTACATCAAGCATTTGAAAGGAATGAAACCTTAATCAATATAGTAAACGATTGTCCGGGCACGTCTGCAAGCATAAAAAGACAGGGGACACAACAACTGAGGATGAAATACTATAACAATCGAACATTCAGCAAGTACATTGAAAAGTCATCCATCACTCGTCAACCAAGAGAACAATGAGCGGTAAACAAACCATCTGCTCATTTTCTTTGAAGAATCAAACTCGTGACATTTCATATTTAGGACAGTCAGACAGTTTCACGGTTTTATTATTCAAGAAACTACAGGATTAGAAAAGATTAAGAGGTGGTGATTTCAACTTCGGCTCAAAATTCCTCCGCTGATGCTAAGTTTAGGTATGTAAATCTGTATAAACGCAAAACCCGTCAAATCCATTAGGAAACAAAATCCAAGCAACATCTAATACCCAACAAATGATAGCACATCGAAGCTCTATGCTTCTTTCACTACATGAGCATCATGGAAAGCAGTCAATCCTATGCAATCAATCATTTGAACTTTAAAACTTCCTAAAATTCAGGCACTTGCTCACTCTATACAACTATTGGGATTTAAAAGGAAAAGGGATGATCAAAACAAACACGATCAGCTGCAGCCATTTCAAACAATACAGCCAAATACGAAAAGAAACCGCATGTCTAAAGACGCTGAGTACCAGACAAGGCTGTCTGAACAAACAACGGCACATCAAATTTGTACTCACTTTCTTCGCAATGCTGAAACAAAAGCTTGTAACTCACATTCTTTCACTCACACTTCATCACCATAGTCCATACGTCAGAAGACGGTCATGTCTGTATTAGTTAACTAACTATAACTAAACAAAATAGCAGCAATCAAATCCCAGTTTCCTCATTCCGGCACTCGATCAGTTTTTTTTCCAGCTTCAGTTGTCACATCCTCCTAATTCGGGGTGGACAACGAGAACTCATCGCGGGGACGAGAGAAAGGTAGGATATGTCGTTTTTGAAATATACAGCATGAAATTTCAAATTGTTTTCTTGGCATGCTCCTTGTTTTATCTCATAGAAGAATTTCGAAATAAGATTCCCGAATTCTTTTAGACGATACAAGTCAACCCATTAATCCACACTGATGAATAGTGTTTGAGTCATTATCAATTACAATATGAAATTGTTTCAAATTCTTATTTTTTAAATGTTTCCTCAGACCTAAAATGTTCAATAAAATTAAATTAAGTAAATTTATTTTGTTTATAAAAATAAGTACCGTCCAAAAGTAGCAAGATTCTATTTGAGAGGAAGAATCTAAGAGTCCTTGAAACGACGTCGGTTTCTTCCCCCTACCCTTAAAATAAAACCAGCCAGCCATGTATGTCATTTGTCAACCATTTTTCGCCAGGCACATCTCCTTCTCTCACTCTCTGGGATCCTGATTTTTCTTCTTGCTGTGATCGGAAGAAATGGCGTCGTCCGGGCAGGTGAGGGCATCTCACATACTTATTAAGCACGAGGGCTCGCGGAGAAAGGCCTCCTGGAAGGACCCCGATGGCAGCCGCATCTCCGCCACCACCAGAGACGCCGCCGTCGCGCAGATCACGTCCATCCGCGATGATATCCTTGTTGGAAAGTCGAGATTCGAAGATGTTGCTTCTCGATTATCAGACTGTAGCTCAGCCAAGCGCGGTGGTGATCTTGGTGAAACTTTAAACCCTCGCTGTTTTTTCAATGAAATGGAATGTTCAAATCTTGATTTTCTTAGAGATTCGAGGGTTTTTGCTCCATTTGTTTTGTAATTTGCCATTACATTTGTCTTTGAGGATAAAGAATCTGCTTCTGATTATTTAAACGCGGTATCGCCAATTTGCCATAGTTGTGGACAAGAATTTTGATGATTCTTTCAAACTTGCTGATTTCCACTCACTTAATCATTGACAACTTCTGAGTTTTGATTTAAATTATCCAGTGGAGATTATTATATCTATTTGATTTGACTTCGGTTATAGGCAAAGACACGATACCATTCATGAAATAGATCCCTCAAGCTGGAGGACGGATTTCTAGAAGTTTTGGCATTGAAATTATTTTGCCATCTTACAATAGTTAT
The DNA here is from genome assembly GCF_012295235.1 of Primulina huaijiensis. Lineage (NCBI taxonomy): Eukaryota > Viridiplantae > Streptophyta > Magnoliopsida > Lamiales > Gesneriaceae > Primulina > Primulina huaijiensis. Next base: position 3,398,819 of record NC_133322.1, read on the forward strand.
TAATTCTGCCTACTTCACATTGTTTGAGAAATTTCTGATTCTTAGCATGTGAGTAGAATTGTGAGAATCTGAGCCTCTTCACTGTGGGAAATTTCTCTATTTAGTGGTACGAATGATAAGACTTTGCATTAGCTCTGGTAGCATTATCAGCTTGCATAAAATTGATTTGGCAGTAGTTCCCATAAAATCAAGATAAGAGTACAAACCCAAAATTTAGCTCTTTTAGGTAAAGACCTTCTAAACTTATTTACACTCCAGAATTTTTTGTGGAGAAGAGTTGGGATCTAAACATTTTCCACCCTTGAGAATCTGATACTGATGATGAACAGCTTGGATTACTTTTTACTCTACTATTATATTATTTGATGGCTTATTTTTCGTACGAACTATAGTTGCAGCAATAGAACCTCATTATACCAATTTTCTCAGGTTATTTTGGTCGTGGCCAGATGCAGAAGCCATTTGAAGATGCCACATTTACTCTGAAGATTGGAGAGATAAGTGACATTGTTGATACCGATAGCGGTGTTCACATTATAAAGAGATCAGGTTGATGTTGGTGCACTACAAGGTGGAGAAGGAATTATAATTACTATAGTTGCAAACTTTCCATATGCGAATTAAGACCATGTTATTCTCGCGGCTCCCGTTCATGCATCTCTTCTCATGAATCTGATTCATTAGAGCAATAAGTTTCCTTCTCTCTAATTGTGCTATCTGAACTTGGATTTACTGTCATCTCATGAATGTGATTCATTAGAGCAATAAGTTTCCTTCTCTCTAGTCGTGCTTTCTGGACTTGGATTTACTATCATATTTTTGTGAACTATAGAATTTGACTTGAGTCAAATGATTGTGAATTACCCTTTGATCCTTATATTTGTTCGCCAATTTTGAATGGCCGGGTAGTAACAATGTTATGGTGTGGGTGATAGGATTATTTGTCACTAAGAGCAAGCATGTTTTTATAATATAATATTTTGTAATAATTGTACTAATTTCTATAATTTACAGTTTTACACAAATGGTGGAATCGTGGAATGTCATCAAGTCTAACCTAGTTATCCGATCATTGCTTCATTTCTATCATATATGATTTGGTATTGTGAAAGTAAACCTTTTGGGACATAAGCAATCATGTCTTCAAGTATATGCAAATCACTTGAAATTGATTGTTCCATGACATATAAGTTTTTTTAACCACATGATTTGAAGGGAAAAATCCATTGTTGGTTGTACGTGTATCTATATGCTAATTTGGTCTTTTATGTGATTATATTCTTTAATATGACATCGAAAAAAAGCTGAAATTGTAAAATCTGACGACATAAAAAGATAAAAATTATAAAGAGAATTCTTTGAGTGCAAGACAAAGGTTAGAAAGATCCAGTTTTCACTCTCTTTATGCCATTCCATTTTATTCTATGTAAGCTGCAGCTCTCTCTCTTTTGGAAAAGTTGGTATATACGTCGCTTTACTTTGTCAACCCATTATTAATTCCCTTCTCTGAAAGTCGGTATTTGTGCGCAAGCCGAAAGTACTTTAGATTAGGGGGTGTATTTATTGTCGGCTGGGTAGGAAAAATAATATCTCCTTCGTTTTCCAATTTTTTTATAAATATTATATTCACAAAAGTATGATTTCAGATTCCAAAATTTTCCACTTTTTATTTTTTATTCCACAATCGCGTTCCGTTGATCCACTCCGCTGTTTCATCACAGACCAATCAAATTTTACCTTGAGACTTATTTTGGTCACCGAAACCTACAATTCGATTATTCGTAGTTCATCTCATCTCCTCTAGACCCCGATGGCCGCCGCCACCAAGATGGCAACCCCCACGACCTCATCATCCTCTGCTTCATCGGCCCTCCGTCTATCGTCCCCCCCTCCGCAGTCTAGGTTCTTCCCATCCATGTTCCACAAAATCCTCGGGAAACCGCTCCATATGACCTCCTCCAAAAACCCAATCTCAGATATTGTTTCCGGGTCCAAAAACCTACCGAATACAGATTCGAATCATTTTTTTCATTACGATGATGACGATAAACCTAGAGAGGAGTGCGGGGTGGTGGGAATATACGGTGACCCAGAGGCCGCCCGTCTGAGCTACTTAGCACTCCACGCGCTCCAGCATCGTGGTCAGGAGGGTGCAGGGATCGTGGCGGTGCACGATGGCGTGCTCCAGTCGGTTACAGGAGTTGGGCTTGTGTCCGAGGTTTTTAACGAGTCCAAATTGGCTCAGTTACCGGGAGATATCGCCATAGGTCATGTAAGATACTCCACGGCTGGTTCCTCGATGCTTAAAAATGTGCAGCCTTTTGTTGCAGGTTACCGATTCGGCTCTGTTGGGGTTGCCCACAATGGAAATTTGGTTAATTACCAGGCTTTGAGGGCGGAGCTGGAGGACAACGGATCGATTTTCAACACCAGTTCGGATACGGAGGTTGTTCTTCATTTGATTGCCACCTCAAAGGCAAGACCCTTTTTCTTGAGGATTGTTGAGGCCTGTGAGAGGCTTGAGGGAGCATATTCTATGGTTTTCTTGACGGAGGATAAGCTCGTTGCAGTTCGTGATCCCTTTGGGTTTAGGCCGTTGGTTATGGGTCGAAGGAGCAACGGGGCTGTGGTTTTTGCATCGGAGACTTGTGCATTGGATTTGATCGAGGCGACATATGAAAGAGAGGTTTTGCCTGGTGAAGTCCTTGTTGTGGATAAAGAAGGGGTGAGTTCCCTTTGTTTGATGCCTCATCCGGAACCGAAATCTTGCATTTTTGAGCATATCTACTTCGCACTTCCGAATTCTGTAGTTTTTGGGAGGTCTGTGTATGAATCAAGGCGTGCGTTTGGTGAGATCTTGGCTACAGTAGCACCTGTGGATTGTGATGTGGTGATTGCTGTGCCGGACTCAGGGGTTGTGGCAGCGCTTGGTTACGCAGGGAAAGCAGGGGTACCGTTTCAACAAGGATTGATTAGATCTCATTATGTGGGGAGGACATTCATCGAACCCTCACAAAAGATCCGAGATTTTGGTGTAAAATTGAAACTTTCGCCTGTGAGAGCCGTGTTGGAGGGGAAGCGTGTGGTGGTGGTGGATGATTCAATTGTAAGAGGAACCACATCTTCGAAAATAGTTCGGTTGCTTAAGGGAGCCGGGGCAAAAGAGGTTCATATGAGGATTGCAAGTCCCCCTATCATAGGTTCTTGTTACTATGGAGTTGATACTCCTAGTGCGGAGGAGTTGATATCAAATAGGATGAGCATGGATGAGATTAGGGAGTATATTGGCTCTGATTCACTTGCATTTCTACCGATTGATAGCTTGACTAGGCTGTTGGGAGACGATTCTCCAAACTTCTGCTATGCTTGCTTTTCAGGGAAATACCCTGTCGAGCCAACAGGAAAGGTGAAAAGGGTTGGTGATTTTCTTGATGATGGGTTGAGTGGTAGTATGGAGTCCATTGAAGGGGGTTGGATTCCAGGGAACAGTAGCACAAAGGAGTTCAAAAAACTGACTTGGAAACAGGAGGTTCAATGCTCTTCGTAGTTCTCCAGTCAACTCTATGTTGCTTTGCTTGTTATAGAAACAGCGCAAAGTTCATAGTTATGCGGTGAATGGAAGAGTTTTGGGTGTGTTCTGCTTTATTCAATTGTGGCTGTCTTCTTTCTTCAAGATTAGCCCATATTTGGTACCAAGGTAATTTCTTGGAATGGATTCAATTGTTTCGTCACGAATAGCAATCCAGAAGAAACATACATCTCTCAGGTTTTCAATTTCTAAAGATAAATTTTATCTTTAGCTTCGTGTATGGAGATGAATGATTAGTATTTTTAACATAATACACACACACACATAACTTTGTACCCAGCATCTCAGTATTCAGAACATCATAGCCGGAAGGTTAAAGTATGGTTGTCTGTAGAAAACTTGCACATAAAAAATCAACGGTGGCGTTAAACGGCTTAAGCCGGGAAAAATACTGAACCGTGAATTTCGGTTTTCCGGTCGGTTTCAGCTTTATTTCTTTGATTTTTGATAATTTCATTCAGGTTTTCGTTTTTTATTACTAAAAACTCGTAAAAATTGAATAGACCGTTTTTCATATAACATATATTCGAATGAATAAAAAAAAATCTAACTATATAAATGGAACTAAATTAATCAAACTTTAATACAAATAAACCGACCCAACACAAAATAGTTCGGTTTTTGGATGAGGCATTTGGAAAACCGAAAAACAAGACCAAAATTAACCAAAACTAATCCAAATTGGCCGTTGCACAACCCTGCATGGTCTATATATATATCTATATAATTATTTTGCGGATAAAATAATTGGACTACACACGACGTCATTCTCATGCAATTGATGGTTTACATATGACTAATGTTTTGAATTTTATAATCTAATTATTAATCAGTGTTATGATTACATTCTTGATCATCTTGTATTAGTGCTCATAAGAAACTGACAATTACATTTTAGGTATTTAACTGCGATAAATCACTTTTTTAATGGTTAACTTTTATTATGTGTATTTTGACACGAATTAAGAAAGCCACTTTTAGAAAGAAAATTCTTATTTTTACTTTATTTAATTGATATTTTAATATGATGTACAAATTTGTTGAAAATAAATAATTTATTCAATGAACAAGAGATAGATTGGTAAAAGAATAGATAAAACAATATTATATATAGATACTGAATTATACATTCGAAGTGGATGAAAAAATATGACATATTTGTTTTCTTCTTCTTTGCATTGAACACGAACAAGGGAGAGAGTAGAGACCTATATTTTATATCAAATTTTATCAAGCTAAAGCTTAATATCTCGGACGTGTAGTCTCGACGTTAATTGCAATTTTTCAAAGTAATTAACTATAGAAGTAATAATTTTGGGTTGAATACAACTCGAAGTCTATAAATAATGAGTATATTTTAGTGGATAAATATTTATTTGAAAGTCGTGTGTAGATTTTTATTTACAAAAATAGAATTTTTTTGGGTTTTTAATACCAAAAATCTATTGAAAAGATAAAAAATGTGATATTCAATTTTTTTAAGGAAAAAAAAAAAGAACTTTTTATTATATACCGACCCTATTGAGAAGATTAAATATGTGATATTCAAAAAGAACTTTTTATTATATACCGCTATCATATGACGCTGCGTTTGGTTTGAAGATAAAATTATGAAATGATTAAGAGATAAATGATAAAAAAATTGATTGAAATAGAAATATAATATATAATGATAAAATAATATTATGTTTGGTATGATTGTTAAGAATGAGATAATTTAGAATCTTTTGATAAATTGACTAAATTGCTATTTCATTATCGCGACGGCGGTTGGCCGGTCGGAAGTGGCCACGGTCGGCCGTGGGGGTGGTTGGCTGGCGCGGTCGGCGATGGCGGTGGTGGGCGGCGGCAGCGGTCGGTGGCGGGAAATGGTGTTGAGTTTGGATATAGAAGAATGGTAAAATTAGAAAAATATGATGAATTAAGAGTTGGATAAATAATCCTAGTGGATGATGAGTGATTATTTTATCCCAGTTAACATAACCTAATCATTTATAGGAGAGATTGACTTGGTTAAATAAAAATAAAAACCCTACCAAACGTGGGATTAGGTGGGTTTAAAAAAACATAAACCCACCTAATCTAGGCTACCAAACGCAATCTAAGTGGTATAATTTATAATTTCGTAATAAAAACAAAATAATTTTGTAAATTTTTGCTTGGAGAAAGTGTTATCAAGTGAGAAACGCTTTTACGGCATATGCATTTGCCCGCTTTTATAGAATTTAAAAAGTTTCAAACACTCCTGCATTAATGGTTTTCTATGCAAATTCCAGAACCTCACTCCACGCAATCGAAGTCAATCAATAATCCATCCGATATCCAATGCGTATGCCCTAAATTCCTAAATTTGTTTTCAATTATACGTTCCGACGATGATTCTCGCTTCTCTGCTGCGCGCTGCGTGGATTGCTGGGATTCTTCCCATTCTGATCGCGTCCATACCTTCTTCCAAACTGAATGCTTTCCACAGTTTTGTGCTAGGGCTAGCTAAGCGTGGAAAGATTATGAAATCTTCTTCCCAAGTGAGTAATAGTTTTGGGTTGGTTGATTTTGTTTCTGTTTCCATGAATTGATCCATGATGAAGTGATATTCTTTTTTTTTTCTTTTTTTCTTTTTTTTGCTTTTTGTTGGTCGTGATGGTTGTATAATGGGATATGTTGTCTTTCACTGCTATATTTTTTTCCTGTTAACACTTAAGATATGGACATCTTTTTTGGACGTATGATTGCAAAAATATAATCTTTGCCATCATTTTTGTCATTTCAGAAATTCACGGTTCCTCAGATGTACTTTTGTCATTTTTACATATTGGCTGTTGTATGGACTACAATTCTGCTGGTTTCCACGTGGATGTATGCGTACAGAACTGCACCAAGAGTTTCTGAGCCATTGCTATATTCCAGTATAGCCAGTCACTTGGCAGGAGTTTCTCGTGATTTTTGGTTTCATGACGGGAGTTCATCTCTGAGGAAAAGCAAGTATATGATATGGAGATCTGTGTTTTTGCTTTTGTTGATGGAAGCTCAAGTATTGCGGCGTCTTTTTGAATCCATATACTTGTTTAAGTATAGTCCTTCGGCTCGAATGCATATTTTTGGCTATCTGACAGGACTATTGTAAGTATTGACATTTTTTAAAAAAATAGTCTCGTGTCTTTGATTTGTCTTTGCACAATTTTATTTGTAGAACTAATGACATGTATGTTAATGCGTAGTAAATTCTTTTTTCCATTCCAAGTTCAGTAAGCCAAATTCTTGACGAGTTTCTAGAAGTGGTTTTCTTTCGTAATTATGGCGCTTTCTTGTTGGATTATGTCAGAAAACTGAACTTTACTGCTCTATTAAAATTAGCAACACTATTCAGATTCCGGCCTCATCTGATTACTTCTTTTTCTGACAAGTTTCTATATAGCAGCTCCACTGTCTCTCTGCTCCAAGTACGCCTCAGAGGTTCTCCACTTTGTGACAAAGTTAGGTGCAGAGTTTGTTGTCAAAGGGAAGGATAGAATGAAAATCACAGAATATGATGTCTGGGGACATGTGAATCCTCTGTTGCTGCTTAAATGGTACGCATGGCTTGGTGCTGCTGTTTTCTTTTTCGGTTGGATTCATCAGTATCGTTGCCACACCATATTAGTAAGTTTATATAATTCTAATATTTATTACTTGCATCAATTCTAGATTATATGCAACAAAATCCGCTGCAAATTAACTTTTGTTTTGCACGCTTTCGTTTATGTCTGTCATGAACAAAATACCAGTTTAGTCACTTGCCGAGAGCTTACCAAATTTTCTTCCTATCCTTCAAAAAACCCAGGGGTCATTAAGGGAGAACGAGGAACAAGTTAATGATTATGCGGTCCCTCATGGGGACTGGTTTGAATATGCTTCCTCCGCACATTATCTAGCTGAAATTGTATGACATTCTTCTATTATATGAAGTTCTGAACCTTATTGCCTTTCCGGAAAACTATTTTGCTATTGAGGCTCCATTTACTTATAATTCCTTACCGTTTCTTGTATAGGTTATATATGGTGGACTTGTGATTGCCAGTGGTTTTTCTGATGTTACAATATTGTTACTCTTTGGGTTTGTGGTATGTGGTTCAAGGACCTTGAACAAATAATGCTCTGCACCCTTCGCCCACATCTGATCTCAAATTTTTGCTTTGTGTTATTTAAATTCTGCAGGTGGCAAATCTCACCTTGGTTGCAGCTGAAACCCAGAAGTGGTATCTTCACAAATTTGACAATTATCCTAAAAACCGTCGTGCGATCATTCCTTTTATTTACTGATGTTTACAATCACACTGTATATGTACGTTTGTATTACACGTTTCTGTATTTTCTTGTGTGCTGTTGAATTAGCTATATAAATTATTGTATTTTCTTGTATGCTATGTTGATTAATGTGTATATGCGGATACGCCTTCCGACTGTTGAGCAAATTATTACTTGAAGATCTTATAATTGCCATTCTTTTAAGCTTTTTGTCTCTTTAATTTTTAGTTGATGTATTAATCCATCAAAAATATGATCATCAGCGAATCATTTTAATTATTTTTTTTAATCTAGTCCTCTTCCCGGTCACATTGAATCAAAAGATTCAAAAGTAATTTGAACTCTAGCCGGATTGAATCTATTGGTAGAGCTTCTCACATCAAAAGATTCAAACTCGAGATGTTTTTTTTCTCTGTAAGGAATCAAATTTTATAACTTTCGCAACAATAGGTTTTGTTGGCCTATCATGTCGTTATTTTGATAATTTTCTGCCCCAAGATTAAGATCTAAACATGAGAAGACTAACCTAGGCTGTTTGTTAAAAGAATACTTGATATCTTTACTAGTAAGGTTGTGTTGAATTGATAATATCAGGTCTAAAAAGTCACCGATTGGATAATTTTTACGAGAAGAGTAAAATTAAAGGAGTACAAAATACATGATTGAAATGGCACACACTCTAAGCTTCGAAAACTAAAATACAAATTCACAAGATAAATCTAAAGTTTGCATTCATCGAAACGAGAGTAGAATGGGAGAAGCATGTTTTTATCAACACACACACACACACACACACACACACACACATGAATGCCAACATATACGAATAACACTATAAATATGAACGGCAATGTCAAATTTTCGATTTTTCTCAGGAGTGAATCACGTCTGATTCATGTACCGTTTAGAGGGCACAAAAGCAAATACTTCAAATTTCTCAACAATCTCAATATATTTTATTTTTACAAGATCAAGATGGTAGAATATCAATTACAAATTCAATTCATGCATACAAATCTATACCCCAAAATTTGGCAGGTTGATTGGTTCGACAGCCGCGATCCACACTCTTGATCAGTTCCATGTCTTCTTTGGTAATCTTGAAGTCAAATACTTGAAAATTCTCTTCCAGTCTATCAAGTTTTGATGATTTAGGTATGACGACCGTGTTTCTTTGAATACCCCATCGAAGAGCAATTTGAGCCACAGTCTTACTATACTTCTTGGCAAGACCCTGATAGGTTAGAAGCAGAATTGAGAAGTAATAAAGCAACTAGTGGATACAAAGGAGTCGTGCAATGTCCAAAAAAAAAAAGGTAAAGTAAAGATAGAAGTACTTTAAGAACCGAGTCTTCCAAACATGATACTGAACCAAACAAATCGGTGTTAGCTGCAGCACCTCCAAGAGGGGTGTGCGCTGTAACACAGACTCCATGTTTCTGGCAGAACTTGACAAGAGAATCTCGTTGGAAATAAGGATGTGTTTCAATCTGATTCACTGCAGGCTTCACTTTGGCATAGGCTAAGCAGTCTCGTGTTAGGTATATGTCATAGTTGCTGCACATAAATAATGGTCAAACACATTGCAGCGAAATATTTGCCTATATGAGTAAATGTGCAAATTTTCTCAGAATTCCACTACGCTTGCAGATTTCCTATGCATTTATCAGTGGTGGGAACCAAAAATCAGCAGAAGATCCGTGACACTTCTGCAAATCATTATGACAGAAGGAATTGCTGAAAAATAATAAATCTTCTGAGACCATGCACTATAGGTTTGTATTTCCTTGAACCTCAGCAGAGAATTATTTATTAAACAATAGTTTTTCTTATTATAGTATTCCAGAAAAATTCACGACGGAAAACTTAGCATAAATTTAATTATTGAATTCCGTCATTGTCCAAATCATGTCTATTGGTACAGGATCACAGGTAGAACTTAATTAAAGCATAACTTTTTAGTATATAAAAAAATTGTCAAATTATTGAATTTGGTTACTGCTCCACTAACATCGCTGTATCATGTAAAAATATATGAAAACAACACGTTTTGCTCATGTATAACATATATATTTTTTCCATTAAACGTTGTAAAATATTTGAAATGAGAAATTAAATTGTATATTTTTTTTTTCTTTTCAAAAGTATTGGATGTAAGTTGGATATAACAATTAACAACTGTAGTTATTAGTAAAATATTACTAAAAGAAGAGAAACATAGACACAAGGATGGAAATCAAATAAAGATGTGAATGAACTTGCAACATAATTAACATTGGGGAATATTTTGAATTTTACCCTCATTTTTTCAAGGAAAAAACGAAATCATTATTTGGAGAGTTTGATAGTTTTTAGCTACTTCTAAGTTTCGAACTCGTCCTTTTCTATGTTTCTGCATGCCAAGAGAAGTTAAAGAAGAAATTTTTTACTTTCTAGAGCTTAGCCTTAAACCAACAAAAGACGACATCATTGAAAAGGATGATATCAGACTTACCTGATCCCAATGCTCCTCACTAAACCCATTGATACTAAATCTTCCATAGCATGCCATGTTGTCTCCAATGACACTGTGGTATCTATGTCCAACACACCATCCTCTCCCAAAGCACTATCAGTCGTGCCAACTCCTGCATCAATGTCAATATGGGGTCGAAAAAGCACTTGGTAATCAAATAAATGTGAAAAAGTTTAAAAGCTTGAGATGCATCACATAAACTAATAACTTCAAACAGTTGTAATCACAATGAACGCATCCTTCCTAGCACCACCTATTTCTTCAATTAAAACAGAATGCCAGAGCTAATCTGTGAATATATAGCCAAACAGCACAAGAATCCAACCATGCTACTAATACAGACCGTTGGTACAGTATCACACACAATCCACAGATGCAAAACATACCCGTATGCCTTGTAGCAACAGGAAAATGAACAAGGTACAAATCTAGATACTCTAGGCGTAATTTCTCAAGGCTATCCTTGCAGGCCTCGATGACATGGCCATGGTCCGAATTCCAAAGCTGCAAGCAATGACACAAATTGTTGATTTTATGCTAATTTCAAGAAGACAATGAATGGAATGATCATAAATGGAGTTCCATGGTGACCAGCCTTGGTAGTTATGAAAAGATCCTCCCTCTTCACAAGTCCTTCGTGAAAAGCTTCGGCAAGTGCATCCCCAACCTCTGCTTCATTTTTATAGTCAGCTGCAATCAGGTACCAACAATAAAAGATCTCAATTTAATGAAACTGTGAAAGGAAAAATACAACATGATTTCGGAACTATCCAAACCCAATCCGAAGCAATCAGATAAGGCGAATGATGTCCATTCATAACAAATTTCTACATGTTTCAGTACAAAGATTAAATACAGAAGTCCAAAAACAGAAATTCTAACATGGAAATCTTTTTCCTCAAAACTCTATAGAATCGTATGCACCAGACCGAACGATGATTACAGGTACTTGAATATATATACTTTTTTCCCTACTGAAGCGCACTAAATTTAATCTTTTAAAATATTAAAAACAGCTCAGTCACAGCAATTGGTGAATAACTGGATCAAGATACCATAAAAGGCAATTTTTTTCCCAAGCTCAGAAATCCACCAACATGAAGATTAAGGAGTTCAAGGAAAAAATCCTAGTACATACATAAAAATAACATCACAACACAATGAATGAAGAGGTTACCAGCACAATCAAAGTGACGGTAACCAATCTTAATAGCGTGGAAGAGCAGATTCTTTATATCTTTCCCCTCCATACGCCAAACGCCTAGCCCGATAATCGGCATTTTGAAGCCATTGTTCAACGTAATCGCCATTTTCGACAAACTACCGAGCTTCGTTTCCTCTCTCTCGTTGGTTTTAGGGGAGAAACACTGGTTTGGTCATTTCACGTAGCTTTTGTATCCAGATTCCAGAGGCACATTGATTGTCGTTACGGCGTCGTTTCTGCCTGATGCTGTTCGGCTGAGAGAGTGCGGGCCGAGTTAGCCTTGTTCTGGATGGGTCGGCCCATTATCACTTGGGTCCAATACCCAATGGATCGAATTTAATTGTATATTTGATTAGTCGCACCTTTTAATATAACCATTTTGGCGCATTCGACTAGGAAATTATATTTTTGGCATGTTTTTACGGTCAAATTAGAATAAAAATATATATTTTGTTAGACAATCTCATATATTCCTGAAACGAGAGACCTGAGCCATATTTATCATGATTTCATGTGTTGAGTTGAATTGAAGATCTATATAATAAAATAGAACTGTGAGACGAGCTTCACCTCATACAAGGCAATTGATTAAATATTACGTGAAACTTTATATTCGAAAATAATTTAAAACACGATATTCCATTTTTTTATTCTCAAATTCATAACAGTGGCCTCAGAATTGTCAATTTTTTTTAATATAAAAGTTCACACCATTTCTTTTGATAAATATATTTTCAAATATTTTTTCTAAATTGTTTTCATATTCGTGCATTATTATTAATTTAAATTTTTCAATAATTGATCACAAATAATTTGTATTTTAATTTTAAAATAAGTGATTATTAATTCTATTTTAAAATTATTTTAGTATAACAATTTTCCCATATTTATTTGTGATTTTAATTATTTATTCATTTTCCCATTAAATTTTAATAATTCTATTGAAAATAGGAAAATATGCAAAATGATTGTTTGATTTGATTTGAGGATGAAATCCAACAAAATAATAATGAAATGTTCTAAATTAAAAAAAAAAAAAAAAAGACAAGTTGTCAAATATTCAATTTAATTTGGGATATATACCAAACAATCTCAATTGTTTTTTTAAAAAAATCTCCACCGTTGGATTTTCATAATCTTCTATTGCACGTGAAATGACAATTAGTATATAAGCTGTCGGGGCGTTGAACGGACGCCACAAAAATCTTCACGAAACTTTTAGCGACAAACGCAGGATTTTAGAGAAAAAGGGAAAGCAGCATGGCGGCAGCAGTCAGCGCGTGGGCTAAACCCGGTGGGTGGGCCTTGGATTCCGAGGAGAACGAGGCGGAGCTCCTCCACCAGCACAAGCAAGATGTTGTCATCAACGAAGGAGCCGATACGGCGGATTTTCCTTCCCTTGCCACCGCCACGTCCACGAAGGCCAAAAAGAAGAAACCACAGACCCTATCTCTTCAAGAATTTTCCACCTATGGTTCTGGAAAGCCGACGCAATCCGTGGCTCCGAAGGGCTTGACTCCAGATGAAATCTTGTCGCTCCCAACGGGTCCGCGTCAGCGTTCTCCGGAAGAGCTCGAGCGGAACAAGCTCGGGGGTGGATTCAGATCTTACGGCTACAGGGATGAGCAGCCGCGCCGACAGGGAAGCTTCAATCGGGATCATAACCGTGAATATGAGCCATCTAGAGCTGACGAGAGTGATAGATGGGCGGCGGGAAAGAAGTCATCTTTGAATAATGGATTCGAGAGGAAGGAAAGAGGTGGGTTTTTCACGGATTCGTTGTCCCGAGCGGATGATTCCGATAACTGGGGGGCAAACAAGAGTTTTGTTCCATCTGAGACGAGGAGGTATGAGAAAAGAGGAAGCTTTGGATCAGATTCGAGTAATTGGGGCGAGGGACGGAAGGCTGGCGGAGCATTCGATAGTTTGCGGGAAAGAAGAGGGGTTTCTGAATCGAATGGTGTCGATTCCGAGACATGGGGGCGTAAACGAGAGGAGGAGAGTATTGTAAGTGGTGGTAGGCCGAGGTTGAATTTGAAGCCCAGAACGCTACCAATAGATGACGGGCAGAAGGGTTCTGAGATTAAGAGTGATGCAAAACCCAAGGGGAATAATCCTTTCGGAGAGGCCAGGCCGAGAGAGGAGGTGTTAAAGGATTTGGGACAGGATGTGAAGGCAATTGAGGAGAAGCTCGAATCGACGAAGATCAAAGGTGTTGCAGGTGCAGCTGACGATGATAGGAAGAAGGGCTTTTGGAGTGGAAAGCCGAGAGAGCCGGCTTGGAGAAAGTCGGAGGCTGTTGATTCTCGACCCGAAAGGTTGGTGGTACTTTTGGTCTTGAATTTAATTTCATTTTTCTTTTCTTTTTGATTACGAATTTACTTTAATTCTGAATAGTGTTAAGATGGTGGAATTGATTCTTTTATATTCTTTTGGGATGTTGATTAATATCTTGATTGAAACTGTTTAATAACCAGATTTTCAAAGTTTGGTATGCTGATTGAAAGCATTTCCGGTGTTTTTTTCTTTGTGTGCTCGTCTTTTCTGCAAATGATGGGGGCTTTGATTTACTTGGTTATGTTTTCCTGGTTATGAGTGGTGTTTCTTATGGTTAGTGCTAGAGTGTGTGTTTGTGGGTGGGTTTGGGTGACGTAGGGAGTAGTGGTCATTTCCCCTCCTATACTTCCTCTTAAACTTACTGGACACGTCCCAACTCCCAAGCTCAGTTATCTACAAAATTTTCTTGTTTTAGGTCAACAATATCATAACTCAATGAATGAGGTCACTCTCAACAAGCCATTATGGTTTGATAAAAGTTACCACGAGCTAATGAAATAAAGAAGCCAATCACTGGCATATTGTCGAAATTTGCATATCGCCTTTGTTTATTGATCTAATTGATGTATTAGTACTGTATTTTCTTTGATTCTTGTTCACATATTTGGATGATTCCGAAAGCATTCAAAAACAAGTTGTCCTCATCAATATGCCAAGAAATCATAGCTGGCTTGGAAATGGACATCATGGATTTTCGACGAAAATTGGAGATTTTTGTGATATTATCTTGAACTTCGTACACATATTATCTACCTTAAATATTTACTCAAACAATTGTGCACGGACATTCAAACTATTTATGTAGAAATGAAGAATCTGTAAATGGAGCTGTTGAAAATTCTGAAAATGAACATGCTGAAGGAGAAGACTCGGATGTCCTGAGCCAGCGGGTTTGACGCGAGGAGAAAGCAATCGAATATGGCATACAATATGAATCAGAGAGCTTTTTTATTATACATTTTTACGGTGTTCTATTGTGAACGTAATTGAAAGACAATGCATAAGATCAATTTTTGTTAGAGACGAGTAGATCTTTCTGAGTGAGTGTTTTATTGTTCTTTACACTGTTTAACTTTGATCTGCTTCTGTTCAAATTGTGTTCTTTACTTATTTTCAGTTTGGGCTGATGTATGTTATTCAGAACTCAAGCAAATAGTAAATGAAATTTTCACCCATGATACTTGAGTTTCGCCCCTGTAATTTTCGCTGGTACATAATTATGAGTCGTTAATACTGCTGTAGAAATTCTTGTTAGGAGGAAAACTATGTAGCCTCTGGATTATTAGATGAGTAAAACTTGCAACAAATATTGCCTGCTATTAATTAAATAATTCAAGAAAGTTGTGCAACCAAATATCTCTGTCTAGCAGTAAAGACGAGGCCTCCTGAAATTAGGGGCATGCATCGCCTCTACCTCGCATGCGGATGTTCACGTGTGCGAGAAAGCGGGTGGGCCGATGAAGTGCTCACTCTTTTTTTAAAATTGTGGATGGTCAGAAAAATCTGTTTGTTATTAATTTTTTAAAAAGTATTTTACATTTAAAAAAATTCAAAATAAGAATATTTATTATAAAAAGACTTGATTGTATATATTTGGAGTTTGTATGTAAATTGGATAGAGGAATTCGTCTGTGTAATTTTTAATTATGTTTGTTTAATTATGTGTAGTTTTTTTAATTGTGTTTTAAATTTTAATTACATGTAATTTTATTTTTAAATTAGAATATAATTTAATAACTTATATGAACAAAATTGTAAAGAGACATAGAAACTAAAAATATAATTTGCCTTTTAATATTTTGATATGAATTTGGAAATTCTAAGGACTTGTTATTCCAATCCGGTTTGCACGTTTGGTTAAAATTTAAAAAATATAATAATAATTTTTTTTGTTTATCCATACAAAATTTCACCAAACTTAAGTTCTAGGTTCGAGATGCTGCTAAAACAGATGTAGTGGTGACTAATGCCAGCTCTACTTTCAAATCACCTACACTTTTCGTGCTTGTACCGTTGGACCGGGGTCTGGTTCCAAGCTGTTAGGTCATAGCATTCTCCTCTTTAGAGAAGATAAGCCTCCACAAGACTCTAACTCTTGTGCTCGCCAGCGGAAAATACAACGCTTGACCTTCAAGAATTACGCCGAGTGCCGGTAATTGGTGGTACTGGCGTGTTCTTGTTGGCACAAGATCCACACCGTGTCGTCTAACAGTTCAGGCGATGCTCATTATGAATCGAACATGCATCATACTCGCACTAAATATTACTCCATGTTTAGCTTCCGCATGTGGTTTGTTTATATCATGTGCAACTTATGTTTCAGAAATAATACATCTGTTTTAGACCGAAGAATGCCTTGTTCAGATCATTCTTTCCAAGAAAGAGAGTTCCATCAGTTGATTTTGATGAGAAATGAACAAAAATCCATGCTGATATGTTAGAAATTATATGAAAATTTGAGTGACTGATATTATTCTACAAAAGAATTAATAAATCAACTTGCACTTTTCTAGGATAATAATACAAAAGCAAGCAACATCGGAGAAGGAGAATAAAATGTAAGGTATGAAAATGTCGAATATGATGTGGAAACAAAAATTGATTCAGGTCCAACCAACTAATCCGCCATAGATATATCAAATTCAAATTTCTATTTCAAGTGGCAGACAGCATATATCTCCGATTTCATGAAAGTAGACCAACGACTAAAATAGATGTAGAAATTACTAAAGGAGACATTGTTTGTCTAAATGTATAACAAAATATGAAATGAACATAACTAACCAAAAACTACAACCTCCAAAATTTTGTCCAACAACACATGTAAAAAAAACCTTACATACTCAAATCCAGCTGCAAGGAAGAAAAATAAGAGAAATAAGAAAGAGACTGTCCTTGAAAGTACCCCCGAAGAACAGGATCAATGATTTTTACAATCTGAATGTCCGAATCTTCCCAAGACCAGCCAAACGACCATTGTCCCTGAAGAAGCCAATTCTAGTAGCTTCTACCTATGCAACAAAGAAGAAGGAAGTATCTGGCACATGAAAAAGAAATATCATAATGGAGTCAAAACTGATGCAAATAAAGGCATGATAAAAAAAAAGGCTTAATCTAAAAAAGAACGATGGAGTAAGACATGCCAGAAGCATTCACGAGGGCTTTTTTAAGGCTGAATACGAGGCATATTCAAGTGGATTATTAATTGCATTCAATCATCCATCAAAAGTATCCGACAAATTATCAACCCCTTGCCTGTAAACTCTGATAGAAGGACAAATTATCAACCCCTTGCCTGTAAACTCTGATAGAAGAAAATATAACCATTCCTAGCATTTACTAAACCATAGAGGAAGTTGAAATTATTAAGGAATGTTAACTGTGAAAAAAGGCATAAATACCTATGTTGGCTGCTGAAATTGCGAAGGATTGATGGCAAAGAAAAAATTTGGAATACATGAGGGTTGTTGATACTATCCACTTTCATCATTATCCATACTGCACAGGTTGAGAAAAACTAAGAATTTTCTTGACTAGGGGAATTAGTCCAATCAATACTATTTGAAGTTGCTCTGAGCTATTGAGTCGGACGCTCATTTGACCAGACCCCTTGTTATTAATATTGATTCGGCCAACCAAATTTTCGTGCCGTCCGATGGGGATTTGGGTCTGAAAGTTGCAACCAATGGCAAGATCTCCATGCCAATCCATGACAGAGATCCCCAAAGTAGACAAAAAACGCCCTAAAGGGTGATCTTTGTCTCTCAGAGTTGCTTCAAGGCTACCACCATAAGCCACATCCCCACGTCCATACATGGCACCACCAGAAACAACTAACTGACCCCGTTTGCCGAAGAGTACCTTATCCTCTAATTTTAGTCCACCAGTCAAAACATCACCCAACAAAGTTGCTGAAAGACCTGCAGCAGCCTTATTCAGTCTGTGATTGCTAAAGCTCGTCTCTGTTCGTAGAGTGTAAGCAAAGTCCTTTCCAACTGATTGCATGTCAAAGCCTAGCGAAGTTGCTTTCCCTTTACCATGCTTCACCGAGCTAGCAACTTCCATTTGAAGGTTTCCATCCTTTTTGTCCTTTGAAAGGTGACCAGAGAAAGATACCGGTACCTTGTCTTTTACCACAAACAATCTTTCCACATTTATGCCATCATAACCAATGTCATGGTCCCAACCATTGGGTTCTAGGACAGCTCTTACAAGCCATGGGTTGGAGGAATCAAGAAAACGATTTCGATGGTTAAGTTTATCAGAATCAAAAGAAGCTGGCAGAGCCATATCTGGCATGGGAACGGGCACTGATGCAGCAGCACTGGCCTCTTCTTCTGCATTTTCACCATATTCAGCGGGTAAATTCTTAGCCTCCTCTTGAATTTTCTTTGCCATCTTCCGCCGCTGCTTCTCTTCCCTCAGCTGCTTCTTCATGAAAAGTCTTTCCCTATATTCAAGTTCATCATAGTATGCCTTCCTTTGCGCTTTATTCAGCATTTCCAGCTGTGCTTTAGTCAATGACTTGAAAGGCGGTAATTCATCATATTCTAATGATTCTGAGTCTGAGTCTGAGGAATCATCCAGATCATCTATGATATTATCGTCATCACCAAATTGCTCCGACGGAAGCTTCACTTCAGGCCTTGATTGAAGAAGAGATGAAAGAAGGAAAGGTAAAGGAGGTGATCTTGTTCTAGGAGCAAAGGATTTTCCAGGAGGGCCATCTTGCAACTTCAATAGTGTATTTGCTTCAGCCAAGATTTTCGAAGCGAAGGACAGAAGCAACAAGTGTGGCTTCCAAACCTGACCATTTGGTAATACTCTCTGTCCAGCTCTATTTGTCCTGCATGCTGAGTGGTTCTCCACCAATGAAACGGGATTCATGAGCCGCATATCTCCAGCAGCCTGCCGAATTGCTTGCTGGACGACATGGGACCTTTGGGTCACAAAGGTATCATAACTAGTAGCTGTGCCGTTAGGACCTTCCGGTGGGGCAGATGCAGCATGAGTCAGAACGACAATAGCATTGAACCATATCGATGGTCCAAAGATTTCAGTGATCGTCCGCAGCAATGGCATATCTCCAAAATCTCTGTTCTGCATGTCCAATCTATCAAGATACAAAACAATATCAGGAGGTGTTTTCTTTATAAACTTTTTGACAGAACGAAGTATTTTTTCATTCTGGCACTGGTCTGACCAAGACGGCAAAAGCCCGGGCGTGTCAATCACTCGTACCCTTATTCCCTGCACAGTCCCAATGATATCCTGAACCTTTTTGGTCCCAAACTGAAAAGCATCAGTGCCAAACATAACTTCATCAAATATGGAATTTATAGTTGCACTTTTACCAACCCCAGTTTTTCCAATAACCATGATTGTGCATGTGAAATCTAAGGGTTCTTGTCCAGCTGCCTCAAGCTGCTCTGCCACTGCACTTGCACGATCAAAGCTGAATGCAGCCACACGACCACCACTTCTCCCTTGTAGCTGTTCGGCCAAACCCAATCTATACAAAACTTGAGCCACGACTACATTATGTGGAGTTTGACCAAGCCTATGGGCAAGACGCAGAAATTTAACCCGAATCATCTGGAGCTTTTCACGGGTCTCATCATATTCCTCAGCCTCTCCATTTGCAGGATCCTCCATAAGCTGGTTCTGTATTGGAGAAACCGCACCATTCACTCTAGGCTGCTGGACAACCCTCGAAGTGGGCTCTAGTAGAGGTGCAGCACGCCCAAGGCCAGCAGGACGAGTTGAAGATAAGTTACTGTTGGCTGGTGGAATATCAGATGCAGACCGAGACAAGTGTTCTTTATTTCTAGAATTGCTAGAAGCAGGTTCTACCGGCGAGGCAGTTTGACCAAGACTGGTAGATTGGGGGCTTATGGAATATGAAGGAGAAAAGGCTGCTTCAGGTCTGTTTTCCTGCGTTCTCTTGACTGAATTACCATGGAAAACAGGTTCCTGCACCAGAGCATGTGGCTCACTGACTGCAGGAAGAGCTGGAGAAGGCCTTGGAGTGGAGGTGTTACCAGATGATGATGGAATACCAGTACTGGGTCCAACTTCCTGTGCTCTACTCCCTGAGATAGATTCTTCCATTTTCCCATCCTTCGCTCCTTCCTTTTCTGAGCCTTCAGAAACAGCTGAGGAGACCCCGGTACTTACATCCACAGTAGAAATACCTTTGCTTTCCTCCGGGACAACATCCAGAATATCAGAGTTTGCAACTTCCACACTTGGAGAATCTATTAATATCTGTCCATTTTCTTGATCTCCAGCATGATCCTCTTCACTTTCACTAAGCGAGTTAGTTGGAGTCCTTGCAATCTGTTGACCCTGATAATCTGAACCTGGAACAATAACTGGCTCATTTACGATTAGATTTTGTTTGTCATTTTGTACAGATTCATTGGCATCTATAGTTTCCGCTGATGTTTCGTTACTCTGTCCTTTCACTGAATCAGTATCGGGAATCTCTATGCCTTTATGATTCAAAGTGCCGACCAAATTGGCATCACTCTTTATATCATTATCAGCAACCTGAAAACTAGTATCACCTCCTTTTACTTCATTAGCATCTCGGATTTCAGAAATCTCGTGAATGTTTCCTTTCATGTCAGGCTTCTCTGGATCAGTCTCAGCTCCTCGTAACTCTTTGGCTTCTGGAGGTTCTGACGTTTGCCATATCCCCTCTTTTCTAGCACCAGCATCCGCAATGTCTTCTGCATCATCAGAAGTCAAAGTTTTAACAAATATTGCAGTATCTGGTACCGCATCCCCAGCACTTTGCGGGGATGCAGCCAACAAACTGTCAGATTTAGTAACAGAAGTAGTTGAATCAGCAATTTCCATTGAGTCATCTTCCCCATCCTCAACCACGCCATCATCAATGGTTCCATTATTCTCATGCATCAAATGTTCAGCCTCCTCGGCATCACGGACTAAATTAGTATTTTCCTTACTGCTCTCCATGATTCCACTTGATTCAGTTTTTTCATCTTCAGTTATAACACTATTATCTGAATCAACCATGGTGGGTTCCACCTCGACTGCCTCTTCAAACACTTCATCCTCGTCTGATTCCTTTGATCCGTCCATACTAAAGGCAACACTGTTCTTTACTGTTAGTTCAAATATTTCACCCTCACCGCCCTGTGTCTCCTCTAGTTTAGCAGCATCGACAACAGCATTATCATTTTCCATCACAAACCTATCTCCAATGCCTAGTGCAAAGAGAGGATTTATAATGGTGAGAAAGTATAACTCAAACTCCAAAATTCTGGAGAATTTTTTTTAAAAGGAATGTGACAATCAGTCATAGCCATAGTACATATTCCAACCTCCCTACCACTAATGTAGTAGGCAACACTAGTCACTGAGTAAAATCTGATACATGTGTGTAACGTTAGGTGACTTTCAATAAAAATATATCTTTTTATAATTTTTTGACACAAGATGAATGCAGGCACCAGTTTTTCACTAGATAAATTTATTATTTTTAGCGCATACTCATCTATACCATCAGAATATTGGGTTCCTTAAGTCAAACATTAATATGAAATAGAGTCAAGTTTACCATACAAATCTTTTTTTGCAATATATATTGATATGAAATAATTTTTGAAACTTTACATTTGATGTACCAAAAATGGCTATATGATCATATAACTTGATAAACGCAGACATGTACTTGTTTTGCACAAGATAGAGATCAGCTTGTGTAATTTTCCATCATAATGCAGGCATATATATAAAGCATATCGTGCTCACACTCACAAATATTGTCGACAAGAAATCAAAGACAACAAAACAGAGAAAACCATAAAACCAAATTATTAATAGCACCATAAAAAAAGCACGCACACACACACACACACACACACACACACAAACACACGTAACAAAAGGTTGAAAATTTTATACAAATATCTGCCCGAAATACCAAAAACCACAAGCATGAAAAACCCGATTATTATGTACTCCAAATGTGTAAAATATCAACATAATAACTCTTCTGCACATCAGCTCAACCATAATCACTCTATCCGTACATAAGCACACAAAGGAGAATTCCAAATCAGATCTTAAGACCAAGTCTCAATTAGGGTTTTTCATCACTCAAGAGGAAGTAAACCAAATGCCCAAATAATCAAACAATTCCGAGACATAAAAAAAGAAGGAAAATTGATAAATAAATAAACTCACCGGGTGATATGTTCGATTCAGTACTGTAAGAACACAAACTTTCAGAGGCAGGAAACACGATTTGAGATTCGGAGAGAATGAGAATTCGGGTATGGCTCCGCAAGGGAGAAGGGGAAGAGCTTTTTCACCTACCGACTATTTGAATATATAGCTGAGAAACTAACTTTGGCTGCTGAAGCTGATGATAAGACTAGATCGACGACTGTAACGAGATTTCGGTTTTGATCTGACGACGGAGAAGGTGCCCCTCGGTTCCATCGTGAAAATTTCTGCTCAATGTACATGGTGACATCGACTTAAGAGGGGGGAGGGGATCAGGTGTGATGCGGAACAGGATAATGTGGAAATTACCAATCAAGAGTCACGTGCTTTAATACTATAGCCTAGCGCGTGAGCCGTTCGATTGGGAAATTCCCACGTAATTTCTTGGTGTACTTTCGTTTTTTTTATTCTAAAAGTATTTGGAAATATTTTTTTAGAAATAAATTGGAAATTCTCACATTTTTATTTTTGGTTTTCGGGTGGAAGTTATTTAATATAGATATATATCATATTATTATATAAAAATATTGGAATAATTTAATATTTTCTAGTAGCATGGATTATTTTTAAAATTTTATAATATTTCATATTATCAAGTTAACATATAATATTTTTTCAAATTATTAAACCAAATTTTTATTTATGATATCATCATCTATCGTTTTCTTAGTTTTATAGGATGCTGAGTACGTCTCGTATAGCCTCGAAAAATATATTATATCCTATCTCAAAATTACATTGAAAACTAGCCCTACTTGACCGGATATACAATGAGTCTCCCAAACAAGAGTATGAGTCGTCTTATTCACTGATCTATACACAAAAACAAAAATACACTCTAAATTTGGTTTGATAATATTTTTAATGTTAAAAATTGTCTCCTTTTTATTTGCTTTTTCAAAATATTATCAATCATTTACAAGATGTAAATAAAAAAAGAGATATTTTTGTTCAATATGATTTACTCGATTTTTAATGATAATATAGTATAGATAAGTATTTCTCTTCTTCTTTTTTTTTGTGAGATTTCTTTGGTCTAAACATGGCATGGACAAGGTTTGGTTAATGTACTTTTTTTCTATTTTCTTTTTCTTTTTTATTTTTCCCTAATAATAATGAACTGGAACAAATTAATAAAGACAATAGCAAGATAGTAGAGAAAAAAGAAAACCATTTAACAATGATAGTAACTTCCACCAAGCCAAAATGTCAATTCTTGTGAACAAAAAAAGAGACAGATGGATTTAAAAATATTTGATTTAGTTGGTGTTTTTTTTGTACTGTGGATTTATTTGGCTTTTAATCTCTGTCGACTCTTTATACCAATTATTTATAGCTTATCCAAATAGAAATTCACATCTCTTGGCTTGGGAATGGATAAGGTGCTCACATGGGGGAATATATTGAGAGATTTATGATCTAAAGATTTTAGCATTTCATACATATGTATGATATGGTTTTATCAAAAACTATAAATGATTTTTTATTGATCCCAAATCACATAAAGATGCGATTATATTCGCCGCGAGCGTAATTATATTGCATTTTTTTTATTAGATTAGTGTTTTTTTTTAATTTGGTAAGTGTAATTATGTTTATTTTAACCAAATGCTGGTTATTAAAATTTAAACCTACATAGTTAACATTCTCCCTCTATATCAGCTTTATTTATTTATTTCTTTCTTTCTAGTAATAGGTTCTTTGACCCGACAGAAAGATAAATCGAAAAATGTGTATGATTAGGAACAGATCTGAGGGAGATGACAAAAAATATCGACACTCAAAGCATACTCGACACAATATTTCAATGAGAAATATACTTTATACAACAATCAATTATATGACCTCGGAGAACTTCATCAAACGTCACCCTAAGCCTTATCAACTCGTCTATGCAGCAATGCCTTGAGGACATCTTTCTTTCATTCTTTTATTTCAAGCTGTTGGCAGAAGCTTTGAACTTGTTTCCACTCAAGCCTTTAGTGAATAAATCTGCAACTTGATTTTCTCTGTCGATATGTTTCAAAACAATTCCCTCTTGCAAAACTTTTTCTCTGACAAAATGATAATTCCCCTCCATATTGTTTAGTTTTTGAGTGAAATAATGGATTCTCTACAAAACATATTGAAGACTGATTGTCTGGGAAAAAAAAGATTCCATAATCGGTTGGTTGATATAAATCCTTCAACAATTGCAATAGCCAAGTGCTCTCTTGAGCTACCATAGTTGCGGGTCGATATTATGCTATTGTTGTTGATAAAGATACAGTGGGTTCCTTTTGCTACTTCAAGAAATTGGTCCTTCTCAATGTTTGTCAATCTTACTGTCCCAATCTCTCAGTGTTTGCTTTAATCCATAAAATGTATTTCATAGCTCACACACATATTTGGGATGAACTTGACCTTGAAAACCCAATGGTTGATTTATGTAGATCTCTCGATCCAACTCACCATGTAAGAAACATTATTTACATCAATTTTCCACAAGTTCCAAACTCGACTAGCTACAAGTGCAAGTAAAACTCGAACAGTTGTGAGCTTTGCTACTGTACTAAATGTTTCATTGTAGTATAATCCATATTTTCATATGTATCTAAGACAAGTTGGATTTGAGAAGGTGGCAGTTCATATTTAATGATATTTTAATCTGTCAGTATGTCATTTTCTAAAAACCACCATGAAGATGCTTCATCAAACACCACATTTTGAGATGTATAGCACTTTCCAGTTGTAGGATCACAACACTTCCACGTCTTTCTTTGATCATCGTATCCTACAAAAAACGCTTAACAACCTTCTTGTCCATTTTGCTATGTAAATGATAAGGTATGAAAACGTAGAAACACAACCAAAACTCGAAAACAACTAACTGTAGGATTCTATTCCACAATAATTCAAAAGGTCAATAAAATATAACCTTGGTTGAAGAAGCCGATTGATTAGTTCTCCATTGCTTTTGCCCAAAATCGTGTAGCAATATTTCTTGCATTAAGAGTACTTGGACACATTTCAGCTAGATGTATATTCTTCCTCTCAGCAGCCCCGTTTTGTTGTGGAGTGTTCTCGAAGGAAAATGGAGAACTCATCTGAGGTAAATTGAGCTCCATTGTCGCTACAAAGACAATGAATTTTTTTTACCAATTTCTGTTTCTGGATCTTTCTTGAACATATTAAACTTTGATAAAGTTTTAGACTTTTATTTCATGAAATACATACACAAGTAACTAGATAAATCATCAATGAAAGTTACCATGAATCTCATTTCACCAATAAAGGCTTGCTAGATGGGTCCAAACACATCCAAGTGATTAATTATAAAAGATCCTTTGCTTTAAATTTGATTCTTCATATGTCAATTGATGTGCTTTTACATATTGACATCCGGCACATATTGTGTCTGTTTTTACTTCACGTTCGGGCAGCCCTTCACCATTGATCTTTTCATCATCTCATTTAGCTTGAAGTAACTAACATGACTTAAACACATATGCCATAAATCTGTTTTCTAGTTTCATCAATATATGTAGTTTTTGCATACATCACATAAACTGAACCCAATCGTCATCTATTCATCATTGGCTCTTTCATAATCTCAAGATTATGTTAAACATTTACATCTTCTGGACCAAACAGAACATAATGACCTGAAAATATTAATTGTGATATTGAAATGATTTTGTTCATACCCAGGATGTGATAGACATTTTGAAGTGGTACCTCATTTGCATTATTTTTGGGAGAGACTGTCGTATTACCAATATGGGCTATTGATAATTGTGAATTGTTGGCTATCAACACCACTCGTCTTCCCTTATATTCTGACGAGTTTTGCAATTTTTTGTCACCTGTCATGTGATTTGAACATCTTGAGTCAAAAATCCAATCTTTTTCATAATCAATATGTTCCAAAGTTGTTGATGCGAGAGCTAGCTCATCTTCTTCTGCAGCATATAATGCCTTATCATCGCATTCATCTTTATTTTTAGAAGCATCAATATTATTCTCCACCAAATTTTTCTTCAAAGGACAACTTTAGCCATATGACTTTTCTCACCGCAATTGTAACACTTCCCCCACAAACTTCTTGCCCTAGCCGTAAATTTTTTTAACTCTCCCTCCATAAACAAGTACTTTATTTGCCTCGATGATCTTTTACCTTGTCATTATTCTTTTTAGACCAACCAGCCGTATGTTGCTTGGAGTTCCATTTGTTTTTAGTCGCGTACAATGCTTCATCCTCACCCTTAAACGAAACTCTTCCCATTTGCTTAGCTAATGCTTCTTGTGAAACAAGCAAATTTTAAAACTCAATAAGTGATGGCTGATTTTGCCATCATTGTACAACAGCAACAAAGCCCCTACATTCAGCCTCAAACTATTGATAATTATTTTTTTCATCCTGATTTCTCCAATTGAATGAATCACTTGGATCCAACTCAGTAATTTCACGGCATCATATCACCATGTGGAAGTAGTGAGAGATCATCATGCCGCGTTGTGCTACCGACAAAAGTTCACTCTCCAGAAGTTGAAGCCTCGCGCGTGCCATTTTTCTTTGAGAATAGCATCGTGAATGTATCTCAAGCTTCTTTGGAGTTTTGGAATCCTTTATATACTCTTAACACATCTTCTTCGAATCGACTGTAGCCTTTAAGACAAACATTGTCTTGCCAGTGTACCATGTGCATTCTCTGCCTCCGGTTGCATAACTTTGCTTCCATAACAAACTCCCACAAGCGGTGGCCTTGCATATAAGACATCATGCATGTAGACCAAGTATTGTAATTTTTATTGTTGAGCTTCTTGACTCCACCAACGATTTGAAGATTGCCCATCTTGCTAGTAGGAGGAGAAAAATATTTAAATTTCGTTGCCAACGACATGGCTATGATACCATAATGTCGAAAAAACCATGATGTAATACAAATTAAGATAATATATTTTATTTGGATAATTCAATCAGGAGAAATAATATATCTTTCATAAACATACAAGAAGAAGAAATGATGCTTGATTCTGTTAACAAATTCCTAACAAACTAAGAAATAATCAAATACAAATTAAGAATTAACTATAAATGTTGGACAAAAACTTGTGTGAGACGGTCTCACGGGTCGTATTTTGTGAGACGGATATCTTATTTGGGTCATCCATAAAAAAAGTATTACTTTTGATGTTAAGAGTATTACTTTTTATTGTGAACATCGCTAAGGTTGACTCGTCTCACTGATAAAGATTCATGAAACCGTTTCACAAGATACATACTTTAAATATCGACCCACTAACATTTGATTTGATAATAACTAAATTAGCTATCATTGACCCACTAACATTTGATTTGATAATAACTAAATTAGTTATCATTTATTCTAATAACTTCAGAATGAAATAAATAAATTTATTTAATAAACCACAAGTGCTGGTGTTGTATTTTAACACACCGCACAGCCGCGACCAATCTCAGGCGGCGCTGCTCGCCGGAGCTCACATGTTGCCCTTACTGCAATGCCCTATCTCTCCCATTCACCTCGCACACTAACACCTTCCTTCGGAAAATCCCGCAAAAAAACTCGCAAGCATCCTTGTATTCTCCAGAAATTTCTCAATCTCACCTCACAGGGTCAAATCCGAGAAGCAGTTCATTCATTGCCTCTATTAGCTCGCAAAGGATTCCGTTTGAACTCCAAGATTATTTCCAGTCTCATTCAACAATGCGCCAATTCGAAATTCGGTAGAGAGGGCAGATGGGTTCACCTTCATTTGAAAATGACGGGTTCAAAGCATCCCGGCACTTTTTTGTCCAATCATTTGATTAACATGTACTCGAAATACGGTGATCATGAGATGGCTCGTGAGGTGTTTGATAAAATGAGTATGAAAAATTTGTATTCTTGGAACAATATGCTTTCCGGGTATGCGAAGTTGGGGATGTTGAAGCCAGCGAGAAGATTGTTCGACAAAATGCCTGTAAAGGATTTTGTCAGTTGGAATACAGTGGTGATAGCATATGTGCAGAGTGGGCAGTTTGATGAGGCTATAAAGCTTTATTTGCAGTTGAGGAGGTTGGATATTGGCTTTAATGAGTATAGTTTTGCTGGTGTTGTAACAGTATGTGTTAAGTTAAGGGAGTTGGGTCTTGCTAAGCAATTGCACAGTCAAGTTCTTGTTGTCGGGTTCTTGTCAAATTTGGTTCTTTCAAGTTCTATTATCGATGCATATGCAAAATGTGGCGTGCTAGGGGATGCTAGGAGGTTGTTTGATGAGATGATAAAGAGGGATGTTCTTGCTTGGACCACTTTGGTATCTGCTTATGCTCAATGCGGTGATATGGATTCTGCTCGGGAAATCTTTGTCAGAATGCCAGAAAAAAATTCTGTTTCTTGGACTACTTTGATTGCAGGGTTTGCCCAAAATGGAATGGGAAATGAAG
The DNA here is from genome assembly GCF_012295235.1 of Primulina huaijiensis. Lineage (NCBI taxonomy): Eukaryota > Viridiplantae > Streptophyta > Magnoliopsida > Lamiales > Gesneriaceae > Primulina > Primulina huaijiensis. The sequence goes on from NC_133322.1 coordinate 3,427,437, forward strand.
CCCTTAAGGTGTTCGTGGATATGATTAAGCATCATGTCGAAGCTGATCAATTCACTTTTAGCAGTTGCTTGTTAGCTTGTGCTAGCATAATTTCACCAGAGCGCGGTAGACAAATTCATTCACATATGATAACCTCGGGCCTGAGACTTAATGTTGTAGTTGTGAGTTCTCTCATTAACATGTATTGGAAATGTGGAAACTTAAAAGTCGCGAAAAGGGTTTTTGACTCCACGAAATACAAGCAAAATGTTGTGTTGTGGAACACTATGATATCTGCACTAGCACGCCATGGTTGTGGTAAACAAGCAATAAAAATGTTCGCAGATATGACGAGAATGTCTGTTAAACCAGACAGCGTCACACTACTTGCCCTTTTGAATGCTTGCAGTCACTCTGGGCTTGTCCAGGAAGGACTATTTTTGTTCGAGTCCATGACTCAAGAATACAATGTTAATCCCAATCAAGAGCATTATGCTTGTGTAATTGATCTTTTGGGTCGATCAGGATGTTTTGATGAATTGATGAATCAGCTAAAGAAGATGCCATGTATACCCGATGATCAGGTTTGGAATGCTTTGCTTGGTGTATGTAGAATTCATGGAAATGTAGAGTTGGGAAAAATAGCTGCAAAACACCTTGTGCAATTAGAGCCGCGTTCCCCAGTAGCATACCTATTATTGTGTAGTATGTATTGTGCTATCGGGAGATGGGAATCTGCCGAGGAAGTTAGACGGCTTATGAACAGGGGAAACATCGAAAAGGACGCAGCTGTTAGTTGGATAGAAATTGATAGAAAAATGCATTTATATAGCATAACTAATAATTTGCATCCATGTGAGAAAGAAAGAACCTCGGTTTTGGAACTGTTAGATGATCAAACCTCGGTATATAACCTCGAGCGGTGATTTTTCTGATGCATTTTTTTCTTTAACGATTCAAGATGACAGGAAGGGAAGGGAAGGGAAGGGAAATCATCCAATCTTAATTACACGGTATTACATTTTCTTGGTAACTTTTATCATTTACACATCCCTGATTCGCATTCCGTATCATGTGTAGCGTTTTCCTTGTACACTTGGTAACTACATTTTTTAACAAAATCCAAATTTTATTATTCGTTTTGGACAGTACAGAATTTCTGCACTCTTGCTAAATGTTTACTATAATAATAATAGTAATAATAATAAACAAACAAAGATCTATCTATTCATTGATTTGTTCATCAATCTAATGCATTATTCGAAGAAAAAAAAAATTGATCATTATGATACCATCACAATAAGAGACTCCATTGAAATTGTTATTATATTTACTTTGGTAGACAGGGTACATAAGTTCGAAAATATCTCTTTGTAATGTGATTTTTCCCTATTAATTTCATTTCATTTTCCCAATTGTATTTTCAAAATAAAATAATTTGTTACACTAAAATACAATCTAATTTGTGAATATTAAATAACTTTTAAAGAAACCGTGTCACATGATGCAAGTGGACCTAAAAAGAAAGTAGATTAAAAATATATATACAAAACAACAACAACAATAAGAATAATAATAAATCCAATAATTCAAGGAAGCCAGTCCTTTAAGGTGCATTCCATTAATTAAAACGAAGCTGAGGGTACATTTATCGAAATTTTTTCCTTGGATTTATTTTGAATAAATTTAAATTATTAAATAATTTGACGAATGAGTTATGATCACCACCACTACATATATTTTTAGATATGGACACGAAAGTTGGTTGCGACATAGATGAACCTAATATAAATATTTCTGCTCATATGTGTGTGTGAGTAGACGATTGTTTGATTATTTTTCAGGATTTTGATTTATTTATCAATATTTTTTCGAACGAATCTATCATATAATATTTATGCATTGTGTTTATCTGAATAATGTGATATGTATGCTACTGTATTAATGTAGGAGTTTTGATACCAAAAATAACGGGCACAGATTTCATCATCATAAATAAAACCTTGAAATAATTATTTATTTAGAGAGAAAATATGTAGTTTTGTATATAATTTGTGAACAATTTCTCTAATATATAAATTCAAGTCAAGCCTCCTCACAACTAATCGATTGTTCCTGCTCCTAAATCCTAATTGGTGGGATAGTAAAACCATTGGCCTATCTGCTCAAGAAAAAAAGCATCCAACAAGATGACAAAAAAATTTATGTTCTTTCACAATTTAGTCATAAAAATGAGTTTAATATATCAACATATATCTTGTCTAATACATGTTCGTGTAGACAAGTAATTTACAAATATTTTTAAATGGTTTTAAAAATAATTTCACCACACACAATACATATTTATAAACCAAAATGTGAATATTTCCATGTATTCCATACATAAAGTGGGTGCCAACAAACTCTTATATATGTTATACATTCACGTTGACACTCATTTAAGCATCGATGATGTAACGTTCGTCCTGTATAATTTTCTTATGTTCATCACATCCAACAGGTGGGTGTCACTACTGCCCATCCGACAGGAAGAACTGGATGTCGGGTATCGGCCCGGAAAATCTTAGGATCAACCAGTTGTCTAGCCTGGGACAAATGATTCCGCCACAAACAAGATCGGGATCCCATTCGTCAGCCGCCCCTTCGCGCAATGTCAATCCCTCTCAATCTACCAACAGCTGGTAACAGGATCCAGGGTCCTGGATATCCGGGTCCAGGAAGATCGCCTAGTCTGCCACGTAATCCTCCTCAGCTACAGCGTTGATGTCGTCATTCAGGACCTCAAGAAGTTCCTGTCGGAGACACAGTCCGAGGTTGTGATCCTCGAGATCAGGACAGAATTCGGGCACGACGACCCGCCTGATTTCGACAAGTACTTGGAAGAACAACTCGGCGAGTATCTGATCCACCAAGACGAACAAGTATTCAATAAAACAATATCGAAACTGCTATCGAAACGGGTGCGTCTGGAAGCCTAGAAAAACCCCGCAACCAAAGGCAGGCAGCCCATTATGGAGCTCCGGATTCCTGAAAGATAACTGGTTCGACACCGATTTGCCGTGGACTAAATTCGAGAGCAATATGAAGCATTTACGGGAGCAGCAGCCGGTGGCGAACCGGAAATTCTTCTACAGGGTGGAGAACACGGTGACGCCTCAGGCGGATAAAGCGATTCTGTGCGTGAAACCCGTTACGAATAGGATCCACCGGTATGCGAGGATGTTCATATGTCAATGCTTCGAGCGGGAGTTGGCTGATAGGTTGCAGGTTTTCTTGGAAGATTTCATTTCTGAAGATTTCGTGGATGCATGTGTAGGGCTTACCAATGCCAGGGTCGAAGGCAAAGCTTGACTATTATATCTTCTATCCAGAGCCATAAAACAAGTCGGGTCGAGTCGGGTCGGATATGTTATTTGATTCTTTTCCATTCCGGGTTTGTAAAAACATACTTGCCTCAAACCTGTAATTTATATGAATAATTAATTTGTGCAGATAATTAGAATAATCTATGGGATCCAATTTGGTATTCTTGAAAAAATATGTATATTTTCTGGAATATACATTTTATTTTGATGAAATTTGGGGAAAAATTTTCTACATACTGAAAATCAACTTCCTTGTTTTATTATATTCTGATTCAATACATTATTGGAATTTGGATCCTCTCCTGTGGGCTGTGGCTGAAAACACAGCATACGAGATGATCAGTTGATCATCTGATAGACATCACACAGTGTCAGATAAATTTGAAAAATTGTCAGACGAAACCAGATTATCAGCTCATCTCATGTAAAAATAGCACAGTACCAGGTGCTGTATTTTCAATCACAGCAGAAGATTCAAATCCATATTATTGATTGTATTGTAGTCTTTGCAAAGCATTTATGACTCACTATATTTTGATACTAAAAAGTTTACGCCAAAATTTTTAAAAAAAACATTGCTTCTCAATTCGATTTTTAAAATTTCTGAACATAATTTTTTTCAAAAAAATTACATAAAAACATAAACTGCACTTTTTAAAAGGCTCTATTTTTTTAACGGCGAAAAATATTAAACATTATATAGTCAGAAAAAAAATATATTTAAGACCATTTATATTGTTCATTGTCGCATTCAAAAAATGGAAAAGAAAACAATAAAGTGAGATTGAGTGGAACAATATTTTTTACATTTTTTATTTTAAAAAAATATATAACTTGTCCCTCATCAAAGTCATCTTCATTCACCGAAATTATTGTTTCTTTAAAACTAACGAAATAATCAAGTTGAATAAGTCTTATGAGACAGACTCATCAAAAATTGTATTTCTAAGATAAATCGAACTCTTGACGACTGCTCAAGCTCTCATTTACTACACCATGATCTATGTTACTACAGACAAAAGATCACATACAATGAAAGTATAAAAATACAAAAATATATGTAGGATCTATATGGATATCCAACAATTTCCTCTCCAATTTCACCCGTCTACATGGTCTAAATCCAATCGTACTGATTTAACAGTTTAAAGTGACCTTGAATCACACGAGTGCTTTTCCACGGTGATGTGACGAAACCTAAATGTCATAATTGAACAAGAGCCGGGGTCCGTCCCTGATTGGCTTGGCAACATCAATTCCAGCACTAAAGCTTTACCATAACTTTGCCTTGATTCTGCAGAGCCCTGTTTCGGATGAAATTGGAAGAATCTGTTTAGACCAAGATACAGTTTCCCGATTCTCTGCAGCAAATCTTCCACGCGGAAAAGAAAATGGTGGATAGTATTTTGCGCATATTCTATCTTCTATTCTTGAAGCAAAATCCATCAGATAACAATGTTCTTTCATAGCAGAACTTGTTTCTTATAACTTTTTCAAGATGCTGAAATATCAGTGAAAATAAACCTGCATTGAAAAACAAAGGGTGGCAAAGGACCAAGATTACAAAGAGGGAGAATTGGGTTGAGCTTAACTTTTTGCTGAAAAAAGTATGTCCATTTTTGTTGCAGGGTGCATTGGTGGTTACATCCACAAAGTGGATTTATACAAATCACGCAAAAGATTTCTACGATTCTAAATTTCTGAATAAATAAGATTTTCAGAAGTTGGCATCTGTCCGATGAGAAAGAATAATATGGATATTGATGAGTGGTAAAAGATGAAGAAGCTATTTTCTACTCGAATTAGTGAAAAGTAACAATTTGAGCAGGAAATCCGGAGTTGGTGAGAGGGCTTCCTTCACTTCAAAAAATGTGATAATACCTGAGTTGGAGCTCTCTCTTTTGTGCAATGTTCCCCCTGACCAAAAGGGTTCCAGAGATTTGCTGAAATACCTAAAAATGAAATTGATAAACGTCACATCCAAGATTTTGTAAATAAAAAGATCATAATAATAAATTGCATGCACAGGCTGAATAAAATTACCAAATACGAAAGCGCAAGGCTTCTGATTGAATGTGGTGATCATTTGAAGGATTGTTCGTTTCTAACTCATGATGAAAACTATCATATCCCTTCTCATAACCTTTTTATGTCTTCAAATTTGCATCACATTGTTCCCTCGAAGCAGTGATCTGTATATTTAAAATGATTATTCACCTAGAGACATGGTCAAAATCCAAGAAAATAAATTGAATATACTCAATACATCGATTCTGAATGCACCAGCATCTACTTTACACGTGGCTCCACTGCAGGATAGAAATGATTCGATGGACTGCAAAACATGAAAGGCGCTACACTGACGTTGAAGGCCCTTCATATAAACCAAACGCATGACCTGTCATATTCACGACAATTATGTATTTTTATTATGTGTAGGAACAAATGAGAAATGTTAAACTATGTTAAAATCGATGTTGTATATATATAAGTAGCTCCGGAACCATACACAAAATAAGACACCGAAGCAGAAACTAAGCGTCAAGAAACAATTAATGGATTTATATACAGTAAATGTAAAAGGATTCCAAACCTCCAGCAAGATAGACTGGTTATTTTTCTCAATCCCCCGAGATGATATCTTTGTTCTTGAAGCAGGTAGAAAAGACCAAGCAAGCCCCCATCTTGATGTCTTGCCTTGAACAAATTCGGTTGTCTTCACCACTGAAACTCCGTTATCCCACAGTTCCGCTACCAGTATACTCAGAAACAATGCGTGAGGGAAATCAAATAACTGGATTTTGGAGCAAAATTGTCGAACATTGCCACAATATCAAAATATACAGCTGCTGATAGTGGTCAATGTTAGAGTAGGTGCACGTCGAGCCAAGTGTTGGCCGAGAGTTCACAATGAAACTCTATGTATAAGCAATCTTTATTTTAATAATATTTGAAATTATTGTTTTGGCACATCTTTATCAATATACCCATGCTAGTTGCATAGATAAAGCCCTTGAATATACAAATAGTAGAAAGAATATGAGATGGTCATATGATGAGTATCATGAAACTCATATTTGGAATACTGTATATTCTAAACGGTTCCTACTCGATTCAGCCGCCGCTAAGAAGGATATAGGCCGCTCGAGCTTGAGACTAGTATCTGCGATGTGAGTACCATGTTTCATTGGTAGTGGACATTGTGATGTCCGAGCATGCAGATAGGTGCTCCTGGTAGAGTGCACTGAACAACCCTCCATTAAAGGACTTTCCAAGTGGTTCTCACTTATCGAGTGGAAAAGTCCTAGTTTATGGTTGTACACCATTAGTCCTTATGACCCGGGACAACATTGAGACTCTATGTGCTAGAATTACACTTTGACTTGTTTACCGACTCTCATGGGGTCATCAGGTGGCAAGGTTGGGTGTTCTGTCGAAACATATAGGAGTCGATGCATTGTAGTCGGGGATTCACCGCTTACCTACGGGTATGGATATCCTATGTGTTTTTCATGTATATGTAGTTTGAAATCTCTGATCAGAGTATGGTGGTAATTATGAAAGGGGTTTCATAGATTACACCATCGATGCAACTACGACATGACACATAGTATCGATTCATTGACAACTCTCGATAAACCAATGGTTGTCGAATCGGTCGGGATATATGAGTTGAAGGGACCGTACTGTACGCTAACCATAATTGAATGGTTCTTGCAGGCACTATCATTTGATACCTAGGGAATCATGTAAGCGATGCTGCTAGGCGTTTAACATGATTGGTTGGGTACTATCAGACTTGAGTTCTGACGTTCTTATTATCAAGGAGTTGATAAATAAGAATGGAGCAATTGGGGTATGCTCATATAAGGACATGTTTAGTCCGAATCACATGGAGATGTGAACCCACGGCTAGTTGTATCAATGAACCATTGAGGGCCACACAAGTACTAGCTTTCTAGATCCCGTTGAGAAGTAAAATAGTTCAATGTGTTGAACGGCTTATAAAGGAGTTTATAAGCGTAAGGAAAATTAGAAGTATGACTTCTATAAAGCAGAAAATAGTTCAATGTGTTGAACGGCTTATAAATGAGTTTATAGGCGTAAGGAAAAATAGAAGTATGACTTCTATGAGAGAAATGTAATTTTAATTTATGAATGTGTTCTTAAATTAAAAGTTGGCCAAATAAATAATGTATTTGAAAATTGTGATTTTCATAAACATTATTATGGACTAAATTAAATTAATTCAAGTGTTGAATTAATTAATCACTAGTGGACCTAGTAGAGTCCAAATAATTAAATTAATTCAAGGGTTGAATTGATTAAATAATATTGAGTCTTGTAGAGCTCAATTTAAATAAATTATTTAAACTAGTGGACTTGAGTAAATTCAAGTAATGTTTAATTAGTCTCAAATATGTTTGAGATAATTAAATTAAGTCCATGGATTTTTAATTGTTAAAAATCAAATAAGATTTGCATGCATGGGAGGTGAAAGGTTGGGAGACAACTTTTTGTATAACCAAGGCTTGGCATGCAACTTTTTTACTTTAACTTTTCCAACAACCAAAAAAAATGTCTCTCCTTCTCTCCTAGCATGAATAGTGGCCGAAAATACTATTCATTCTCTCCATTTTTTTGTTCTTCAATGGTTGGAGAAAACAGTCACTTCTCAAAGAAAAATCCTCATATTTTTCTAGTGCAAAATATGAGGGGATCTACCTAGTTGGTGGTGGGCTTTATTTTAGAGCAAGGAATGCTCTTTGGAAGCTTGTAGAAGTTCTTGTCATACAAGAGCTAAGGTGTTTACACCTTAGTTGGAGCCATCATCAACCTCAAGAGGTTGATAGGTATTTTTCTAAACACACTATGTATGACATTTTGTTGTTTTTGTATTTGCTACACATTAAATCAAGGTGGCCGAAAAATTTCTTATGAAAAATAAAAATTTTAAACTTCCGTTGGGCTTCCGGTCACCGTAACCGATCCCCTTTCAGTCAACACATGTTTTAAACTATATAGCAACCAAGTGTCAAATTTAGATGGTTTTTTCTCTTAGACAACCTAATAAACCGGTAAAGATAATTGTCGCCACCTAAAAAATTACTAGAGAAGAAAACTAATACCTATATTTGTGCTTCAGCTGGACACTATCACCAATTATGCGACTGATGAAAGCCCGTTCACCACCAAAGCAAACCATCTCCTCTGAAGTTCCACCACAAGCCGTGTTTGGTTCAACCCTGCTTCCTCCATCGTCTCAAAGAATGGAGGGTTACACATACAGAAGTCAAAGTTCTCCCCATTCTTGACAACACCAAGAAGCACAGGTGGCCCACAATAATCTTTTTTTTCCCCCAGAAAAACTTTGACTAAAGATGATGGTGCAGGCCCAATTTCAAGAGTCTTTTTGTGGTGCAAATCCAAGGCACATTCACTAGTATTTTGCTTCTTTGTTTGAAGTTCTTCCACGTCAAAAATGTCATCCTTACACTCTACTCTTCTAATTTCTATCAACTCCGATATATGCGGATTGTTCCTTACATTTCTCTTCGCCCACTCTATAGCTACATCAGTAACATCTAAAACAATGCAATGTTTCATCATTTAGCACAACATAGAACAATTCAAGATGAGACCACAGAAGAAATTTGCAAGTACCTGAACCAACAAACTTCCAACCAAGAAGGGAAGCACCAGGAAGGGGAAAAATGCAATTTGCTCCAGTTCCAAATCAAAACCATTCACTTTGCCATCAGCCCAGGTGCCCGATATGAGGTTTGAGGCCAAAAGATCCTCCATCCAATGGATGTAATTTGATTTGTTGGGTACTGTAGGACACAGCTGCCCATCAGGACTCCACCTACAAACCGTAAGCCACCATTATATTAACTGTTAAGATTTATCACATTGGTTGAACAGAGTTTCTGAGAGTTGCATATATGGACTTGGACAATCTTCCCCATCGAACTAGCTTTTGGATTGAGTTAGGTCCAAGTCTCAATCTTAATATAGTATCTTAGCTCAGGCCCACCATTATGTGTTGGACTTCCCATAATTAAGTCACATGTTAATGTCTTTCATGCTCTCGTTGTTCATTCATGGACATGAGGAAGATCTGTTATCGATTGTATAGAATTCATAAGAATTGTATATATAAACTTGCTCCTCTTGAGCTAGCCTTTTGACGGTGAGCTAGGTCCAAGTCTCTATCTTAACATTAACCAAATTACAAGAAACATCAACAAACTTAGTAACTAAACGTTGTGTCACGACATTGTTTCAGCTAAGAAAAATTATCGCAGAATGTTTCCATTTGAACCTGAACATAATCAAATACATGGATACGCAAGAAGAAAGGAAAAAAAGGAGCAAAGACGACAGATAGACGATATTCGATAGCATAAGGTCACTAAACAAAATAAAAGCAACATAGCCAAAGTGTTCAATATTTAAAGATTTGAACTTGCAAATTAAAAAACTTTGCATGTGAAACAGGAATAGCAGCAAAAGTTTCCCCAAAAAAAAAAAATTAGCATACCAGTCGATTCCATGATCATGGAGTAGTAAAACCCTGGTCAACTCTCGGGTGGCATTAAAATCCGTCCAGTCGATTTTGGGTTTACCTTCACGAGAGTAGAAACGTAGGACCGGAAACTGGGGTAGAGAGAAGCCAGGAAGCAGAAATCTGGTGGATTTTCAGAGTATTTGTTCCGTGGGTGAATACCTCGCGTCTCTCCGTCGCTCTTCCTCTACCTTTTGCTCGGCATGGCCGCCACCCCTCACCGCGAGCAAGAATCCCCCGCCTCTCGGTGTGTTATAAGTACGCAACAAAAGCGCCATAAAGGCATGACTAGCGATTTGAAAAAAAATCTTAAATTTTAATCACTTAGAGCAACCGCAAGCCCCACTATCTCATCAAAAATCGTAGAGTGCACATGTCACATACACATTACATTAACACATCTATTCTCTCACATTCATTTTAACACACACACTCATTATTTATAGGTCATGTTGTCCACTCATTCATCTTATTCTTACTTTAAATTAAATAAATTCAATTTCAAATTTTTTAAGAAATTTAAATTATTATTATTTTATATTAATAATAATATGTTTTTAAATAACATTAAATAAGGAAACAACGTTTAGCGACGGTTTGTGGAAATCCGTCGCTAAATGTCAAATATTTTTTAAAAAAAAACCAGACAGATGGGCGTTCATAAAAAATATAAAATATAATTAAAATAATTCAAAACACGTGTGGCCCGCGTGTCAGCAAATCAGCCACGATATTTCAAAAACCGTCGCTAATTGTCCAATTTTTTTAAAAAAATAAACTGACACAGGGGCGTTCAAACTATAACGCCCACTCACAATGGAGATGGAGTGTTAAATGGGTGGGGTGCCCTTAGTAGTTCTGTGAGTGTTTATGTAAAACTTTTGAGTAGATTTCACGAATCTTTATCTGTGAGACAGATAATTTTATTGATATTCATAATAAAAATAATATTCTTAGAATAAAAAGTAATACATTTTCATGGATGACTCAAATAAGAGATCTGTCTCACAAAATATGACCCATTAAACCGTCTCACGCAAGTTTTTACCAAATTTTTTTTATTAATATCTTTAAAGTAATTAGGCTATTTTGTTTTGTTGTAAAAATTTTGCACTAGTTTAACATTTATCTGAAATAATAAGATAAAAATAAAAATCACATAGAAGATAGTGAAACAAAGAAATTAACAAACATAAACTTCAAAATGCATAATTTGCGGAATAAGATATGATAGATGCATTTGAGAAGATGAATTTTATAATCTATATTTTAATTATAATTTTATTGTGTTTTAAAAAAAAATTATAATTTTATTGTTTACAATAAAAAATATATCAAATATTAAATTTACATCATATTTATTTACATATTATTAATAGAAAATATAATAGATTTCAAATAACTAAGTGAACTTGATATATATAGTAATTAACTTGAAATATTATATAAAAATATAAAATAGATTAAATTTATGATTTTATTTTTCTAAACAATCAAAATATATTTGAACTTCGTTCATCTAAATTGAGACCCTCCCTCCACACACGCACCAAAATTAAAAGTTCAGAAACATGAGGTATTATTTTGGCAGATCGAAAACACTAGGGACTGACTCGGGAAACTCATAAAACATTGGGGACCGATATGTCAATAAGACATCCCCATAATGCTTGTATGTTTCACAATTTCTTTTAATCTTTTTTTTTTTTACATTTGTCATCATTTTAATGATAGATACTCAATTTTTAAAATTATTAATATCGGGTGATTACATGTATCAAAATGCTTATATGTTCAACATCATTCTAAAAACATCATCTAGACAATTTTTTTTAACCTAAATATCCAATTTTTATTATTTATTTTAAATTTATCTACTAATTCATCTATATCATATTCAAATTGAACGACATATTTACCATTTTATAGAAATGTTTTTGAATTTTGATACCATTTGTGAGACATGTATGTAACAATAGCTATACCCATGTCACATTCACAATTAAAACAGCAATACATTTTTGCTACATATAATCATATATATCAAAGTGTATATATATATATATTCTAAATTTGTAATATTTAAAACTCGTTTCATATTTATATGTACACAAAGATTTGAAGACTCTTTCCTTGTTCAATTCTTATCAAATGTATTTAGATTTGAGAAACATGTAATGCTAAATTCAAAGTGTTGATTGAACGTTGATTGTTAAGTTTAAGCACATTTAATGCGAGCCCTTCTACTCAACTTCAGGATACAAACACATCAAGAAATTCTTCAATTTAATAGATTAAATCGTGTTCTACATCCAAATCAGATAACACGATTTGGTCCCGACTACAAGATTTATCTCCTTCATCTACATCAATCACAGAGGCCACATGATGAAGTGAAAGATCCAAGTTTTTTCAAGTGATTTAAATGCTCCAAATTCGACCAAGATATATAACAAAATGGAGGATCATAGCTGAAAATAAAAGAACCAGACACTGATAATTCGAATTAAACACCATGTGTATTCATATGGGAACAAAAACAGACAAAATTCCAAACCAAAAATGAAATCAAACGATACCATAAAGGATGTAGGTCACCAGATGTATATATTATCTGATTTAAAGCTTTTGGCAAAAGAAAAAGATGACAAAAAGTAAAGATCCCTAACCATAAATCTAGCTAATTAAACCATGGTGGGTAGAACAGAGAAAAGGGGGGGAGATCAACGGTTGGAGTTGGGACATTCACGAGAAAAATGTCCCTCTTCACCACAGGTATAGCAGCCACCACCTCCTCCGCCGCCGCCTCCACCTCCTCCATATCTTCCACCTCCTCCACCGCCGCCATACCTACCCCCGCCGCCTCCACCGCCTCCCTGAGAGCAGTCTCTCGCCATATGCCCATTCTCACCACATTTGTAGCAACCTCCGCCTCCACCTCCGCCTCCGCTTCCGCCGCGATTCCCGCCTCGGCTTCCTCCGTACCCTCCGCTATCTCTACCCCCGTACCCGCCGCCATCTCTACCCCCGTTGTACCCGCCGCCATCTCTGCTCCCGTATCCACCGCCACCGCCGTTGTAACCGCCACCATCTCTACCCCCGTAGGAACCACCACGGGTGGTTCCTTGGACAGAGCTGCCGTCAGGACCCGTCACGTTGGCCGCCTTGGCCCTGCCATCGCTGCCGTACTCCACCACGAACTCGACGGACTCGCCGTCTCCGAGGCTGCGGAAACCATCGGACTTGATAGCTGATTGGTGGACGAACAGATCTTCACTCCCATCATCTGGAGTGATGAAACCAAAACCCTTTTGGTCATTGAACCACTTGACGGTGCCCGTTTTCAAATCAGCCATCTCTAAACCCTAGCTCGCCTCTCCTGCTCCCTTCTCAGTGGTGAAAGAGGGGATTTCGGTGCATTTTTATAGTAGCAGTTTAGGGTTAAACACAGGCGGATTTTATTTCTCGGTATACACTGATTTTAATTTCTCAATTCAATTCCGAATTATTTTCTCCTATAATTTATTTTTTGCTTTATTCCGATTCTATTTAATTGGAATGTAATAAATTGGTCGCGGTAAATTGCACTTATCATCATGTAATATAAAATAATCATGTAATATAAAATAATGATGGGTGTGTATATATATATATTATCATCTTTTTACACAATGTATGCATAAATATTAAAAGTTTTTGGTTTTAAATAATATTGACACGAAACACCTAGAAATTATATTAATTATTAAAATTAAAAATCTTAAAAATATTTTTTTTATATTTAAAAGATGATATGATCATTTGAAAATTTAAAATTATAGATAAAAATAAATTAATATTTTATTGAGACATGTTCCTTATGGGTAAACTTTAATTTATTAAAACAAAATTTTATGATATATTTAGGTATAGTTTGGTACAATAGATTGATAAATAATCCTTCTTATCCCACGTTTGGTATCTTTTTAGAAAGCTCATGATAATACCATGGGCCCGTGATAAATAATTTTATACAAGGATAAAATATCTCTTTTATGAGATGTGATAATTTTAATTTAATGATAAAAAAAACACCACAAATGACTTAATTGTCCTCGATATATAAAAATCTTAAACCATATCGTTCTCTCATTTCACCGCCCCATCAAATAAATATTTTTATTTATTTATCTATATTATATAATATGATAATTATATAAATGATTTTTATAAAGCTCAATAAAATTATAAGTATCACTAGATTAACCTTAAAAATTGATATTTGACTTGACTCACAAAATCAAGGGCTCAATTATCATATTATATAATATATAAAATTAGATAAAAATAAATAAATCATGCAAGTACTGTCGGCGCATGAACAGATAAGAAATATGAACTCAAGCAACAACTTTGAAATTATAAAATTTATTATGATAAAGTTAACTTTATCATTACAATCTAATATATAAATTTAATCACTCTTATTAAAATCATACCAAACATTAAATATAATATCTTACATCTTATTTATCCTTATCTTATCTTTATATTATATATCACATGTTTATCTTATCATGTGTACCAAACTATGCCTCAGTGTTCCCAAAAATATTTATATGCCCCCTCGTATATTATGATAATAAATACTCACGTGAGACGTTTTACATGTCTGTTTAGTGATATAGATTTTCGTTCCGACTCATTTCATGAAAAATATTAGTATTCATGATAATTATAAATCAAATCAAAATGTCTAATCATTATAAACTATTGAGCTCGTCTCACATTAAACTTGCTCTATTATAATATGGTATTAATAATTAAATGTCTTTTAAACTTCTATATTGTTGGAAATTAAGCACATTTATCTTACATGCAGTATATTTTATGCTCGATTATTAAAAACGTTAGCTTTGAAATATCATTAATTTTATATAGAGGTTGATTGTTTTGTTTTTTTTTTTTAAGTTTTTACGAAATGGAAAATATTATTTGCTCTATTAGATGTGCTTTTTTATTAATATATATATAGACTTTTTAAAATTTTGGTTTAGTCCACCCTTTAAAGTTTACATGGGCTCCATTTAATTTAGCCCGATATCATATTGCTTTATTCGCCCACCTTGTGGCCTTGGGTCTTTTAAGTTTTACCTAATACAACTTTATTTATTTCACTGCACTCATTTTCTTTTAAACCGGCTAATCAAATCCACATTTAAGGCATTGAACTTCTTTTATATTTTGTGAGACGATGTTGTGAATTTATTATATATTCACGATATGAATTAGATTTTTTATGAATTGATTTGAGATAAAATTAGCTCGTGAGACGATCTCATAACAATTTTTGTGTTTTATTGAATAATTTTTATAAAAAAAACATTTTGACTGAACAGTACTGTCGATTTTGACATTCCAATTTTGAATCTTCTAAAGTCAAAACAAGTTATCTATGGCACCACACAACAATTTTATTTTTATTTTGTTTTCTTTTGGTTTGATGTCAAGAGATTGCGTTTATTGCGTGATTCATCATAGAAATTGGAATTATAACATGCTGATATTATCAAAACCATACAATTTTAATGTGATCAAATCAATTGATAAAAATAACAAGTAAAAAGCATACTAAAATTGCATATCAAAATGTATAATATCTCGACCCACCGCGTAGCATAGATGAATACTTAAAAAAATTTAACATAGATATATAAGTCTTTTGTGAGACGGTCTTACGGATCTGTATCCATGAAACGAGTCAATCATGATCATATTTACAATAATAAGTAATAATTTTGATATAAAAAGTAATATTTTTTCATTCGTGACTCAAATAAGATATTTATTTTACAAAATTGACTTGTGAAACAATCTAACAAATTTTTTTGTGTATATAGATTATTATCAAATAAATTTGAGTGTTTTCAAATGACTAAGGTTTTTTGTTTTTTTAAACAAAACAAAATAGAGTTCATTTACTCAACCTAACTACGTGAGGTCATTATGTACAACAAATTTCAAAAATAATGGAATCGAGTATTGAGATATTTGTGGAATAATTTTTGTCAAATTTATTTTTTTAAAAATGACAATGTTCAAATGTATTAGAGTATTTTCAAATAAACATGAAAATAATATATTTTTTTAAAAAAATATTTAACCAAAATTATTTTACTAACTACTGCTGGAATATTTGTAATCTATATTTTCTTGAGACCTGTTTGTATCCTAAATCATATACAACCTGTTTTTACTAGCCAGTAAACATGCATCTCGATTAACTCGTCTGAGACAAAAAAATTTTTTTTTAATATTTGTTTTTACTTGTCTAAAACTTGTTGATTTTAACTTTGAAAACTTGGTGTGTCTTGTCCAGAGTAAATATGTGTTTAGAGAGCTTTCATGGATTAAAAAAAAATGTGAGTAGGTCTTTTTTGAGACGGTTTTACGAATTTTTATCTGTGAGACGGGTCAACTCTACCGATATTCACAATAAAAATAATACTATTAGCATAAAAAGTAATATTTTTTCATGGATGACCCAAATAAGAGATATGTCTCACAAAATATGATCCGTGAGACCGTCTCACACAAATTTTTGTCAAAAACTGTTTATCGGATGTATTCCTCTCATCTGACAAAATCTCGAATATTCGAGTTCTAACATTTATCGGGGAGATAAAGAAAAAAGAACTCGATATTTCATCGAGACAGAATCGAGTTTACGACAGTGACAGTAAACACTCCCATTACATTTAACATCTCGGTGGCATTGATATGAGTTTAAAAAAAAAAACACCAAATTAATAATCTTGAATTAAAATTGTTAAAATTGTCTTAAGTCTACGAATAGCTGAGGTGATAGACTTAAATCAAAGAATTAGATTTTGCCGAAAGGGATGCCTCTTCAAGTGGCACCCGTCAAATATTTTGCCTTTCCACTTTTGTTTCCTTTCTGTATCGCCGTTGCCACTTTTCTTCTGCTTCCTCAACGAAAAATGGAAAAAATGGCGGAAAAAGTAAGGGAATCCAAGTGACCTGCCCGGTAAATTTTTCAATAAGTTTGCAAATTATTCGATGGACCGTCTTCTCTTTCTGTCGATCATCGTTTTCGCCCTATCTTTCAGCTCAGGTTTGTTTCGGTTGACTGGTTCTTCAATTTCAATTCATTTCTTTTTTAATTCTTGCTTTAAAATTTTCGGTTTTTGGTTTTTTCCTAATGATTCTTGAAATCAGAGCTGGAGTCGACGACGTTCAAGATAGTCAACAAGTGCCGCCGCACCATATGGCCCGGCATACTTACCGGCGCCGACAGGCCGATTCTTTATCCCACGGGCTTTGTATTGAAGAGTGGGAAATCGAAGACTCTCACGGTGCCAGACTCATGGTCGGGTCGGATCTGGGCTCGGACTCACTGCTCCAACGACCCATCCACCGGGAAATTCACCTGCGGCACCGCGGACTGTGGGTCCGGAAAGTTACAATGCGCCGGGAGCGGCGCTATACCCCCCGCAACGTTGGCCGAGTTCACCCTCGACGGCGACCAGGGCCTTGACTTCTATGATGTCAGCTTGGTTGATGGGTACAACCTCCCAATGCTGATAGTGACCAGAGGAGGTACAAGAGGTGGTTGCAGCTCAACCGGGTGTCTGGTTGATTTGAACGGCGCTTGCCCGAGGGAGCTGACGGTGGCCCGTGGGAACGGCAGCCGGAGTGAAAGCGTGGCGTGCAAGAGCGCCTGCGAGGCGTTCGGGGATCCGATGTACTGCTGCAGCGAGGCCTTCAACACGCCGGACACGTGTCATCCGTCGGTGTACTCGGAATTCTTCAAGCATGCTTGCCCACGCGCCTACAGCTACGCGTACGACGACACGACGAGCACCTTCACCTGTGCCTCCGCCGACTACATTATAATCTTCTGCCCATTGCCTTACACCAGGTATAATCATCGTATGTATCATACACTTCGATATTGTTAATTTATGAAAATTATACATGAATTTCGAAATTGTATTCACGCAAGCAATGCCACCAAAAATAAAAAGTTAATTGCTGAAAAAAAAGTAAAGTGTGAATATATGCTATAGTATGACACGGATGAGCAAGAATCAGAACCAAAATGGCTTGGGAAGGAGACATTTAGAAGCTTTACATTATATCATTTTCCCTGCCAATTTAGCCTCCGGTGATTATTTTAAACTTTGAATTCGAGTTTGAGTTATATTGGTCTTGTAATCTTGTGAGATTGTGTTACTTGTTTTTGCCATTCGAATTAATTAAGAAAACCACAAAAAATGCTTTGGTAGTGTTTCCACTGTGTTTGTATAGGTATGTGATGGGAAAAGATTGAATGAAAATTGTATCACTCCATATTCCATGTTGATACATTTTCTGTGTATTCGTTATATAATTTGGTAGAGTTTCTCTGCTCCGTTATTTCAGCATGAAGATGCTGGGAGCACGCACGGACGAAGCAAAGTTGCCACTGGTTAACAAAACCATGATGTACATTGGGCGGCATCACACGAGTTTATCATCCCGAGGTTCGACCTCAATAGATGTAGGGGGGGTTGGGAATGCAAAAATGGTAGTCTTAGAAAAATTATACATAAAATTCGGAACATTTTATTTGAGTGGCTGATCCACCCGGCAACTAGATAGAACCTCGTGCTGTTTTGCACTAACGTGCATGTTACTAACTGCAGTCGAATTCTTTCAGGCTGATTACCAGTCATTGTAGCCGAAGCATGATCATTTTGTTGTGAATTCCATGATACCGTTCAGGCTCCTGTTTCTCCATGGTTTCTTGGATTTGATCATAAGAAGTCTACAACATGAGGATGGCAAAGGGCTTACATGCTGTTACTCTGTCGTATCTTTGAGGTGTTCATTCTGTCCTATTTTTTCGTTTGTTGTTCGCCGGCTTGTTTTCTTAGTCTCGCGCATTGTCAAACTCAAACATTTATGACCTGAGTCACGTGAAATCAATTGCTCCACCACATGTTACTGCTGCGCATATTTAGATTAAATTGGCATTTTTTGTATGACTTGTATTTGTGTTGGAGTGTTCGAGTAGTGCCAACTCCCTTTCTTGTCTAAAATAATTAGTGGAGGGAAACGTTGTCTGTAATTTTTCTTCTACTTTGATTAAAACATGAAAGTGGACAGGGAAACAGGAAATCATAGACCGCTCAAGTTTCCTTGTAAAAAGTCTAAATTGCCAATGGATTGGGCTCATTTACGAAAGAGATAAAAAAAAAAAAAAAAAAAAAANACACGGTGAAATATCCAAAAAAAAAAAATTAAAATAGTGGACAAATCGTGATCATTTATCAGACTTGAATCCACTGTTACATAGCATAATATAGTCGGCAAAAACTTGTTTGAGACGGTCTCACGGATCGTATTTTGTGAGACGGATATCTTATTTGGGTCATTCATGAAAAAATATTATTTTTTATGTTAAAGAGTATTAATTTTATTGTGAATATCGGTAGAGTTGATCCGTCTTACAGATAAAGATTCGTGAGACCGTCTCACAAGATACTTACTCAATATAGTCATGCCAAAGAAGAAAATAGTATTCCCACTTGATTCTAAAATATTTAAGCTTAGAATTTTGGATACTAAATGGAAATTAAATGGGACCTTTGTGAACAAATAAAAAAGTAGTCAATTTTTCATCAATCATACATGATCTCGACTCGATTCGACTGGATTCAATAATTATTATTTTTCTTTAAATTATCCTGATTCGATTTTTGGGTCACACCATGGGTCCCAAAAAGTCGTAACAATAAATAGAGTCTCGTTTTCGATGTCTCAGCATGGTATAGTGTTCTTGGTAATTTATGGTACTAATTGTTTTTTCCAGAATAATTTATGGTACTATTATAATTTGTTTGATACTAAAAAGATTAAGAAGTTGGGAGATAGTTGCATTCATCTTTGAAGAAATAACAAGAAGAAACACAAATAATTTTATGTACTTTTAATAAATATTTAGAATACACATACTTTTAACACCTCAACCATGAAATTATGACTAATTTTACTTTAATTGAAGCCAGTCGTGCGATGCTGGCCTGGTTATGATGAAAATGTTGCAAAATAAATGGACTTTCGAAGACACAATCAAATATCCACTGCTAAAAGAAAGAGTGTCCAATTAATTCATTCTTTCCGTTTGTTCTTTTACATTGCATTATATATATATATATAATGTAAAAGAACAAACGGTCCCGGGTCTCGCGAAATGGTTTTGGGCTGTAAAATTACATAGACGTAAGTGAAAACGAATTAATGGGACGAGTCAAATCGATTTTTTTGTGAGTTATAAAATTATTGAATCAATCACGTATTTCATATGGTGGGACGGATTGATCCGACAAACTTATTTAATTTTTGTGTGATATTGTGTATTGGGGCTGACTGGCCCGCAATCAATCATTAACGGTGTGGACATAACAATTCGAAATTTTAGCGGATTGAGAAATTATCGATCCATTTTAACATATCGATTCCGTAACAAGTTTATCGTCACATCTAATAATTTATTGGATATTTCATACTTGTTTATCTCACTGAAA
Source organism: Primulina huaijiensis (assembly GCF_012295235.1). Taxonomy (NCBI): domain Eukaryota; kingdom Viridiplantae; phylum Streptophyta; class Magnoliopsida; order Lamiales; family Gesneriaceae; genus Primulina; species Primulina huaijiensis. Next base: position 3,447,920 of record NC_133322.1, read on the forward strand.
TATTTTAAAAGTTTTAATTAATTAATAAATCGCATTTATCAAAAAAAACAATTAATTATATGACAAAAATGAATAAATTTATCGAAAATATCATATAGTTATTATTTAAAAAAAAATTGTAGAATGAAACGTGGATCCTAGGTTTTGTTACAATTTTATAGTTTTTTCCTCATATTTTGATAAATTTATTTATTTTTAATATTATTTAAATAAAAAACCAAGATATTGATAACATTTACAATAAATCGTATGAAATAAATTAATAATAACGTCACAATTTTAAATTAATTTTTTTTATAAGAAATATGTTAAATTGAGTAAATCTCAGCTTCAAGTTTTCTGTATGCATATTAATTTATCCTTTTAAATTTTTTTTAAAAAAAAGTTTGGTTGATTTGATTTTAACTTAATTGAAATATGGTCTATTCTAATTTTGATAGAGTAGGTCTTTTGTAAAATGATCTCACGAATTTTTATCTGTGAGACGGATCAACCTTACCGATATTCACAATAAAAAGTAATACTTTTAGCATAAAAAGTAATACTTTATTATGGATGACCCAAATAAAATATTTGTTTCACAAAATACGGTCCGTGAGACCGTCTCACACAAGTTTTTGTCATTTTAATAATATAATAGTTTTTTTTGAAGCGTAATATAATAATTTATTATTGTTCTTCTTAATTTCATTAATTTTGTTAATTTTAAAAAATCATTACTATTAAATTTTTATATGATTTATTATTATTTTATTTAAATATTATAAAAATGTATTTTAAAAATAAAATTTTATGATAATTCTCAGGAATTGCATTAAAAAATTAATATTTTTTTATAATTAAAAACCTACCCCTTTTCCTTTTATCAGTTTCTATAGCTGTTTCAGATGTTTTCATCATCTAAGTCTCGACAAAAACCTCAGCTTCAATCCAGGACTGCAACCCTCCCGAGAACACGAGAGGCCATTGTTTCTCTACCCTCTTATCTTTTATCATCTTCCCTACATCTCCATTTCTATGCCCAACTGTTAGAGAATCATATGTTTATGTCTTAAAAAGTTTGCTTGAAAGTAGGAAACGTCGCAGTCATGGATGCCGCCGCGTCTTCTCCTTCTTCAGCCTTCATTTCAAGCCTCCTCGTTACTCTTCTCCTCTTCACTAGAGGTAAAGTATATTTTTCCCGACATACGTGCTCTTTACGTTTTCAAGCATGAACAAGTTTTCTTGCCTTTTGAAACTACAGTTGTTCTACGTATGTACTGTATTGGGGGCTTAGTTCTTAATTTTTGACTGGGTTTTCGTTCTTGAATTCCAATGTGACGCAGGTGCATTTGGGGCAACGTTTACGTTTGTTAACAGATGCGAGGACACTGTATGGCCCGGTATACTAGCAAATGCGGGCAGTCCAAAGCTGGAAACAACTGGATTCGAGCTTCCACAAGGTTCCTACCGCACCATCATGGCTCCCGCCGGCTGGTCCGGCCGGTTTTGGGGCCGAACGGAATGCGCATTCCCGGGGTCGGACCCCGGTTCCTGCAGAACTGCTGATTGCGGGTCGGGTGAACTCGAATGCAACGGTTTCGGAGCTGCCCCACCGGTCACTCTGGCGGAGTTTACCCTCGGCACCGGCGGTTTGGACTTCTATGATGTCAGCCTGGTTGACGGGTATAATCTACCCATGATCCTGGAGACCACTGGCGGGTCGGGTATGTGTGCTTCCACAGGATGTGTGACGGACCTGAACCGGGTATGCCCATCGGAGCTCCGGGTTGAAGGCGGTGGGGCGTGTAGGAGTGCGTGTGAGGCGTTCGGGATCCCGGAGTACTGTTGCAGCGGCGCGTTTAACTCACCCGCCGCCTGCAGGCCGTCCGTCTACGCGCAGATGTTCAAGTCTGCTTGCCCCAGATCATATAGCTACGCTTACGATGATCCCACCAGCACTTTTACGTGCTCCGGCGCCGATTATACGGTGACGTTTTGCCCCTCTGTGCCCAGGTAAAACAGTACTCTTGAATCTTGATGGTTTTTCATGATTTTGACGACATATTCCGTATTCGTTTAGTCAAAAGAGTAACTAAACTATTAGCATTATCTAATTAATTTTAATAATTTTACTGCTTTCAAAGAAAAAGTTCATAATTTTACCAGAAATGGATAGAAAGAAAGTTGGCGACTTTACATTCTTGGAGATTTTTTGTCACATTGCAGAAATCATTTACAGATTCACCAAATAATTCTAGGTGAAGATACTGAATGCTAATACACCTATAATTAATGAGCTTCACCCATTATTGCACTTGTGTGTTGCAGTCAAAAATCTTCAAAGGATCCAACACCAACAGTGACAACGAATGGAGAGGGGTACCTATCCGGGTCAGATCCAACTGGCATGAGTGGACCCGGTCTAGGGATTACTGGGTCGGAACCGGATCCAGATTCCGGGTCCGGGTCCCAGGCCTTCAAAACAGATGGGTCATGGCTTGCTGATTTGGCTATGGGGGATTCAGCTGGGGTTTATTGCCTGCCAACGTTACATATCATATTCTTGACTTTTATCTTTGGCATCCTTTGTCTGTAGTGTACCAATGACAAAAAGACATAATCGAACTCGAAGCAAGGCTATCTCGAAGGGATTAAGGTTTTGGCTTTTGTCGGAAAAAATGCAAATGAATTCCTTTTTTAATTGGTTTTCACACCTTAATGTGCCTAATATAATGTATGTTAGGTTTACCTTTATATAAATGTAAATCGTAGCTTTCAATGCTAAAATCTGCTTACTGGACTAAACTGATAGATTTGTCCTTCCGCCTATTATTGTTACTTTTTTCCTTGAATTATGAATAATGTGTGTAATGCTGTCTCCTTGGCCTATTTTAAGAATCTGTCTCAAGGGATGGATCCAAATCTTGTTTTTCTTCTTTGGAGCTTGTACAAATCTAAGTGAGATTTGATAAAAACAATAAAGAAAAGGAAAGGCACGCATAATCTGGTGTGAACTGTGACATTGTTGGTTTATGTCTGAGAAAAAGGGTAGCCTTTGCTGAAATTACAAGCATAGACGTAGCTTTTGTTATTTTCTGCCTTGACACAGTGTACACTGTCTTCAAGATATCAACCAATGATAACATATCATTTACCAGAAAATGTGCAACATATATAGATAGACAATTGGACATTTATAGCGGAGTTTAAAACTTGTATTTTGATGGATGAACTTGTAAATTAAGAAAATTTATACAAGAACCTTGAATCTTTTTTCTCCATTAGATGTTAGGAGTTAATCCGCTCTTGTTGCGGCCTCTGCCCGCCAACTCCGCCGTCGGTATTCTGCTTGCTTCCACTTGTAAATTGTTAACTGATTGTAGGAACTTAAACGCTTAAAGTCCAATTTGATATAGAGAGAATAAATGGCAATTAGTTGAATAAATGGAGTAATGGGTAATCAAAGAACTAATGCATATCATACGCTTCCAGAACACCGACGGATTACAAGGAAGACTAGAGAAACTGAATCCTCTGATGACAGAGACCACCAAATACAGTAATATACATTTCTCGCCGAGATTTTAGTATACAGTTAAAAAGTAGGAATTCCGATGATTTGGCTATTTGTTCAATTTGGATGCTAACTAGTTAGAAGTTGTGCTGTAGGTACAAGTGTTCTTGAGGAAGAGCTGGTCCAATCTCATTGTCCACACTTCTCAATCCATCTCCAGCACTGGTGCTATTGCCACAATTTCTTTTTTCTTTTTTTTTTTAACGAAGTAAATTCATTAAAAAAAAGAAGGTAAAAAGTTTGAGTACAGAATAGACGGTCATCCCCAAGATGACACACACAAGTACCAAATAAACGTAACTACACTACAACATTAAATACATCAACAGCGGTAGGAATACAACGAAGAACAAAAATCTTAATCCTATGCACCAAGTCCTCGATCTTCGACTTTTCATCGTCGAAAATGCAGTTGTTGCGTGCGTTCCAAATGCTGTAAACAGTAGCTGCAAGTGCCGTTATACGCATCATAGATAACACCGAATTACCACGATAACAACTTCTAAACGCCCTCAAAACAGCCGTGGGTGAAGCCATGTTCTTCGACATTCCCAACCAATTGCGGATCTCCTTCCATAGTGCCGCCGAGAATTTGCAATGAAAGAAAAGATGGTTTATAGATTCAAGTTCCTCATTGCAAAGAACACAACTTATCTTCAACAAATGATAAGCGATCTCTAGTCAGGAGTTTAGTATGAGCCATCAACCACAAAGTAAATCTGTGTTTCGGAAGAATGACTGATCGACTTATCAGTGGTTTCCATGGCCATTTTCTGTGTGAATCAGCGAAGCACTCATATGCTTTGGAGAGGCCAGCATTAGTACCAAACCAAGAATTCAAAGTTCGAATAGTTGCTTCCGTTGATCCCATTCTTTGCATCAAGATCAGAGTCAGAATCAATAATTCAACTATGTTTCCTTCCTAATACAGCATGTCAATAGCTTTCCTACCGCTAAGAATTTCCAACAGCAAAACACCGAAACTATAAACGTAGATTTGGTTGTGAGGTAGTGAAGCCTATAGTACTCATGGTCAAGATATCCGAGAGTTCCGGCAGGCAGCTCGGATAATGATTGGCCAATGCAGGGACCAAAATGTTTCACTCTTGTTTCCAGCATGGGAACAGTTGGAGAAGCACTCAGCAGAGCTGCATCTCGTGCAGTTATGTACACATTGTCTATCTGATGTCCAAGTGCAATTAGCAATCTGATACATTTCATTCGGGCATCCATTGCTACAATAGCAAGCAAACGTGAAACCTAGGAGATTTGCAACTAAATAAAATTATAAATTAGTAACGGAAAAATTCAAATCCAATCATCGGCTAAGTTAATTTGAGAGATCTATTATATCAAAATTGTTTTTGTGCAAGTATAGAGTTCATAAATTTAAAAATTATTTTAAAACGTACAAAATTGATTTCAATATTTGTTTTCTTTACCACTAGAAAGTTTTTAGCAATGTTTCCAAAATCGGATTGGCCTGGTCGGTTCGATTGGAAATCGGTCTTCGGTCCGGTCCGATACACTCTTAAAAATCGTTTCAGTGGTTAAATATGTCAAAACGGTCAAGAACTGGTCAGACCGACTATGAATCGACGGTTCAACAATTTTTCGATTTTTGTTTAGAAAAATTGATTTTCTTATTTTAAAATTTTAAATTTAATATTGGTTATATATAAACATTATTATTTGAAATTTGGATTTCGTTAAAAATATTATTTAAGTAGTAGAGTTTATTAAATCTATTGTTTTTGTTTGAAAAATTGATTTTCTTATTTTAAAATCTTAAAAATCTTATATTTGTTTAAATATATATATAGTTTTTAAACTTTCGTAAACATATTTTATTATCTATTTATATAAATCTTTTATGTTTTAAAATTAAAAATATATTATTCATTAATAGTATTCCGGTTCGACTGTCCGGTTAAACCAATCCGACTAATTAAGCCGTTTTTTTAATTAAGTAGACCGATTTGATCACGTGTCCGATTATAAAAACATTGGTTCTTTGTACAATTATGAAAGAAACGAAATGTCACTGTCATATTACTAAATTAAATACATACAAACTACGATGTACCGATATCTTTAAATAATCAGGTATCATATTTTATTGGGCTAAATTAAATACATGCAAACTACATGTACTGATATCCTTACATTTTTTGTAATACAACTAGCACATTTTGCATTTTAAATTGATCAATTAATGGAATTATGTCACTAATTTAAATTTTATTCCAACTTTACTCATTTTATATCAGAGTAGTGACTTGACATTGAAGATCTAATCAAAGTCCGATGTCTTTTTGATATTTTTCAATATTATGTCATTATTATTCGATATCATGTCAACAATATGTTGAAAGAATATTAAAATTGATAACAAAAAGTGTAAATAGTAGGTCTCTTGTGAGACGGTCTCACGAATCTTTATCTGTGAGACGGGTCAACCCTACCGATATTCACAATAAAAAGTAATATTCTTAACATAAAAAGTAATAATTTTTCATGGATGACCAAATAAGAGATCCGTCTAACAAAATACGATCTGTGAGACCGTCTCACACAAGTTTTTGCTAAAATTTTTTCCTAATTACTACTTTGTATTAGCTTGTGTTTCAGCCCAACTATTGAATGAAATCTTCTTGAGGGACCAGCGCTAGAAGAAAGCCCATGTTGTTTGGGCCCAAGATGAATAGTTTGTCGTTCTTTGGGCCGACCAAAGCGATTAAGCAAATAAAAAATCCACAATTAAAAAAAAAGGAAAGAAGGAACCAGATGCTACTGTGGGATTTGATAATTAAATCGCAGTAATTGCTCTGAAAATTTCCTTTCTTCCACTGACAGTCTATGGTTTCGGGTCGTTTGATTAGATTTCCCCTCAAACAAAATTAAATCTGTCACTGTAACGAGTAGATTGCAGATTAATTGCCTTAGGAATTGTGTATCATATCGATGATTAGACGAGGAGTGGGAAAATTATGAGTGATTTGAAAAGGTGGAGATGAGTCGAGATATCTCAGTGCTGTTTCAACCGCGGTGTCTCTTGATCTTCGTGGCGGCTTTTGTGCTGATCTGTTTTGTTTCCTCCTTCTCTCGAGTGGTATATTTTCCTTCTTTGGTGTTTACGTTTCGGTAAAAGTTAGATGTATTTTTATTGGGTAGTTGGATTGAATTGGTAATTGTGTGCTTACATGGATCTGATGGGGATTTAAGGTTCTTGTGATGGTGCGGTTGATGGGTTTTGATTTGCTTCTGGTGTACTTGACTGATTAGTGAGTGTGAAAATACGATAGTCTGTTGCGGTTAAGGGGCTTCTGTTGTAATTTGGCGATTGCTTTTATGTGAAAAAACAAAATTTTGAAAAACTGATACCGAACTGATGAAATACACGAAGGTATTAGAGCTGAGTGCTGATGATATTTGCAGCAAAAAATGTGATCCATGTATAATAAGTGGACATTCGATTTTTTGGGTGGTTAAACCACGTTCAAGTGGTAATATTTAACCGTGGAGTGAGTTTAGTAGTGAGTAGTTGGGGTTTGTTCAGCAATATCTTTGCATGTTTGGAAAGATGAGTTCTTTAGAGTGTATGCTTTATGTCTAGTTCCGTAGTTCTTACCTTTAGGTGTGTCATAGTGATTGCATATGGTCAAAGTATACGAAACTTCTTTGCACTAGAAGTTGTTTATCTTCTTTGACTAGGAATTACGGTTATGCCTCGCAATTCTGATATGAAGAATGGACTTGAGAGCAAATTTTCATTTACTCAACTGTTGGTTTTAGAGTTCAACTTAACATGAACAATTTGTTCAATCTTTGTTTTTTGTATTCTAGTCAGCATTGGATTCCCATTTCAAATCAGAGTTCATGTAGTCCTCCTTGGACAAATAGGAGGCATAGCTACCAGGTTGCACACAAGGTTGCAGAAAATATAATGTTCAATGAGTAAAACAGTAATTATAGGCATCGTTAAGTACTCCTTTTGCACATGCTAATTTTCCATTCATTTTTCTAAATAACTATCGGTTATTTTTTAAGCAATATTTGTCTAAATATGTATCTAAGAGATCTAAGTGCATGCATATGGATTCATTTAGTATATTTCATTACAAATTTCAGTATCTCACTAAGATACCTTGAAGCCATGTTGGAGGCTGGTTTACGTTTTTCTAGTTTAATTATAAGGAAGAACTACATGCCTTATAATATATGGTGTGAGGTTGGCTAAAAGATTGTTATTTTTAAGGTCGTGTAGTTATATTTTTATGTATATTTTCAAAAGATTTGATAGTTCATTGCTGGTACAACAATACCTTTTTTCACACAAAATCATCCCAAAAAGTCATGAAAGAAATAGTTTTTTCCTTTATACCTTTCTTAGATTTATTTGGATGCTTTCTCATCTTGATTCCTTTATTTTCTAACTCATATACATTTTCCTTTCTCTTGATTGGCTTTTTCTAAAAAAAAAAACGTCTCATGTTTTTTTTGTTTTTTTTTACTTTTCAGGAGGAAGATAAGGTAGAAGAAATCTATGAAACCACTCACAGAGTATTTTTGGATGTTGACATAGATAAGCAGCGAATAGGTAAAAGCCATCATATTCTACCAGTTGCTTTATATTAAAAATATCGTCATATCAATCCGGTACGTGATGATCTAAGCGTAACCTTAAATAAAGTGTCAGGTGGTGAAATTTTGGTAAAAAAAGAGGTGGCTGATTGACAATTTGCAATGGGATGATCAAGTGTAATAGGCCAATCCGCAATATAATGGGTGCCAATTCAAAATGCATTATCGCAAAGACTAATGTTTAAATGCTACAAATTTACCTAAACCCTAAGACAAAAAAATAAACTGGGAGGGTTGATTTTTTTTAATTAATTCATCCAAAAAATCTGAGAATGTGAACTCTAAATATAATGAAAAAGAATTTTACATAATTTTTGATTGGGGAATTTTGGTTATGTAACCATGGTCAACTTCTCAATTTGAAAAATGACCTTCTAGTGTATTTCAATACACTTGGGGAGGGTCTTTTTAAAAAAAAGGTTTGACCGGGTCTAAATAACAAAATATCCCTTGTTTATATGAATGAGAAAACTAGGATCAGCAAGCAACAAATGTACTTGCCTATTCATGAATGCCGTACTATCCAAACAATCAAAACAAAGGTACATAGCTCAACTTTTGGTGAAAATTTCTTAAGTATTTGTGTATTACACTATATGTAGGACTTATAAATCTATTTTTATCCAACAGTCTATGAAATTTCCATTAGAATTTAATTTATTTAAAAGATTAACAGTTTGCAAAATTCAGTTTACCCCAAAAGCTGCACAAAGAAATTGAATTCTATTTACACTTGATTGAAGGTGATTTAATATTTTTGTAGTAATTCTTAGTCTATGTCCTTTCAGTCGCAAGCTCGGGCAACAAATTATGCAAATAATTGTGCAAATTCCACAGACAATATTAAACAAATATCAAATAATAAATTGAAATAGATAAAGGGATTCAATTATATGAAACATGTTGTTTAACTCAAAAATGTAGTCTTGTGCATGTGCTAAGTGGTCAATATCTCCTGGTCATGCGCTCTTCAAACTTTTTTCCTTCTTTGCATTAGAAACAGGAAGACGAGAACTGTAGCTAGATCACATCCAGAAAAAACACTCTGGAGTCTGGACAAATAAGAGGATATTTGATCTGTATATTCTGCATTAAGCTTCTCGTTTGTTTTCTATATTCAATTTTTGCATCTGACATCTATTGACATACAGGTAGAATCATTATTGGTTTATACGGTCATGTCATGCCAAAGACTGTGGGTAATATTTTCAGCCTGATTCAATTGCTTCATTTCGGGCATATTAGTTTTACTATTTTGCCAAATGTTAAGAGTTCCTCATGTACTGTTTCTGATTATACTTGCAATTCTCTTTGCAGAGAATTTTAGGGCCTTGTGTACAGGTATTTGAAGATTGTCGAAGTCAACCTTTTAACACTCTTGAATTGTAATGTTTTAATTTAGAGTCTGTTCTCTGTTGATATTTTTTTCTGGGATCAGGGGAGATGGGAAAAGCTGCAAATGGGATAGTTCTTCATTATAAAGGAACACCATTTCATCGTATTATACCTGGATTCATGATACAAGGTGGAGATGTTGTGTCTGGAGATGGTAGAGGAAATCAATCTATATATGGTGGCACCTTTCGTGATGAAAATTATAAGTTGAAGCATTCACACGCAGGTTTTCAGTTGTTGTACTGTTTTTTAATCTTGCTTGTCACAATGAACACAACCACTAGTTGAATTTTAAGTTTTTATTCCTTTCTTGCATGTTAACGCATCTTCTAAGCCAAGAAAAATGTTTTTTTTGTCACTTTCAGCGTGACCCACCCATAGACAGTCACTCACTTGCTCACTCATGTGGTGGTTTTTGCAGGCACTGTGTCCATGGTGAATTCAGGACCTGATTCTAATGGTTCGCAGTTTTTTATTACCACAGTCAAGGCATACTGGTGAGCTCTTGTGCTAAGGTCGATATAGAAACTCACATTTACACAAAGTTATAGCCCGAGGGAATGGTTGCCCATCTTTTTCTAATCATGGCATATTTAGGATGTATATATTTGGCATCAATCATTGTAATATTGTTATGAGCCAAAGGGCTTACTTCTCATGGTTGTAGGGAAATTGAGATAGTATGTCCAAGGGGTGTGGCATCTTAAAAACTAGCACTTGGTTAAGATATGAAAAGGGATTTTGTTTTGGATGTCTAATAGTTCACAAAGTAGTCCCTCAGTATTTCTTTTCATGGCTATAAAAATTTCTCAGGTTGGATGGCGAGCATGTTGTTTTCGGCAAAGTCATTGAAGGCATGGATACTGTGTATGCCATCGAAGGAGGGGCAGGAACCTACAGTGGGAAGCCAAGGAAGAAGGTAATTATTACCGATTCTGGGGAAATACCCAAGAACAAGTGGGATGAGGATACCCGAACTTCAATGAAGAGACTATAAAAATAGTTGAAATTAACTTACTTAATTTGTTTAAAAATTTTGGAATGCTTCTTTGTGAATCGTGTTTGTTTGATTGTATTGATGAATCTACTACCTAGTCTTGGGAAGATCGTAATAAGTGAAATTTGTTTTGTACTTGCTGTAACTGATATATAGTTAACTTTCTAGGGACAAAACATTTTATTCTTGTAGAGAGGAAATTTCAATTAAATTATTAAATAGCAGTTATAGTTTGGCTGTTTGTTACCGTAGGATTTCTTTGTTAAGCTGCAGATGATTGTAAAAGGAGGTGTCAGAAAATAGCAATTTTTTTTCTGGAATTCTGCATGAAACCTGAAGCCAAGTCCATTAATTTTATCCGAAATAAGCTGGGAATAATATGCACCAAGAATGGCGGATGTCACTTTGATCAGGTAAAAAAGCACGTCTCTTGCACATGGTTTAATCTAGCCATTTCCTTCGCATCCACCATCAGTTTTGAATCCGAGTTCAATTTTTCCAGAGCCGGCGCTAGCTTGGCTAAAAACTCAAAAAATGAATTATTATGCTTTGGCTCAGTTTTCCGAATTGGAACTCTACTCGTTGTATTCTAGATTAACACCAAGTTCGGTTGAGCCAAGGCTTGATTTATGACACGAGCTCATCTTGAGTTCGATTACTTCAAATGAGAATCAATTATTGCTTGAGACAACCGGAAATTTAATTCTTCCTCAATTTTCCTCTATCATTATACTTGTGCTGGTCTATCTGGCTCTTTTGAATGGATAGATGTGGATAACTATAGTCTACAGAGTACGTGAATTATCAAATCTTCTTGATTTCATCATCGCATCAGGCCTGCTTGCAACTCTATAGAAATATAACCATTAGTATAGGGATAATCCTCTTACATTCTTGGGGTCAAGTTTCGTTTTTCACTTTGCTTGTAACGTAAGACTTTTTGAGCAATTCGAAGACAGGATTAAAGGGGATTTAGGTGTATGATCCTCCATTGTAGTGCCACATTCCATCAAAGAGGCGCTTTCGTGCAATTCTTGGTTAACTTGGTTGTGTTTCATATTTTTTATGTAGGTAAAATGACAAGTTTATAGACGACAATAGATACAAGTCATATGGCTACTACTACCATGTTACAGTCCATAACCTTAGATTTTGTTGACCCTCATATTTTATGAGATTCCACACTTTGTCTCAAAGATTGAGTGAATAATTTGATTGCACAATATAGGAAAGAAAATATCCACTTTTTGATATATTCACTAAGAAAAGAAAAGTTAAATTACTTTCATCTTACGAATAGACTCCACGAGAAAGTTCTCAAGGGAGGAAAAATAAAATGTTTCTACCCCTTTCTATGTACTTGTCATGAGCCCATCGTTGCAGATCTAGTCATCGAGCCTTGGCCGTCGATCCACAATTTTTTTCCAAGTCGAGTCGAGCGAGAGATTTGTTATAATCCTCGAGTTTTTTATTAAAAAAAACATTTTTTCCCTCCCATTTATGGCCTTGGTGGTCCTCAGGCTTATGTTCATTTTGGTCAAATTTGTAAAATTGCACTTTAGTGGTGGACCGATTAAGTCATGTAAGAATAATATATCAGTAGCACACTCTCTCGAGTCTCCAACACACTTCAACCATCAAGCTTAACGAAGAATATTTGATCCCTCATGGCGATGGCTTTCAAAATGGTATGTATATATACATACACACACTCATCGATGCAGCCAAACGCAAAATGGTCGGCGGAAATTTCGTCCACAAATTCTCTGAAACTCATACTTCAATCTGCGCTTTCTGTGTATACAGCCCCTTACACGTCGGTCATGTAGTTTTTTCAGATATAATATATATATGTATGTGTGTGTGTGTGTAGGCCACCACAGGGATGTGGGTGACAGAGGAATGCAAGAAATCATTCATGGCGATGAAGTGGAAGAAAGTCCACAGATACATCGTGTTCAAGATTGATGAGGCAGCTAAGGTGCTGACGGTGGACAAGGTCGGCGGACCCGCCGAAGGATACGAAGATCTCAAGGCGGCGCTACCGTCGACGACTGTCGGTACGCCGTCTTCGATTTCGATTTCGTCACCGTTGACAAGTGCCGGAAGAGCAAAATCTTCTTCATTGCTTGGTACACTCTATTTATTCATTGAATTAGTGCAACTTACATAATACTATCTTTTTTTGCGGATCATATTTTTTTTGCAATGTTCTCAAACGCGGTAGAGGGTCGACCATCCACTGTCTAGGCGATGTTTATGTACTTTCTTTTTTATCTAAATATCTAATTATTCTCGTTAGTGTTACGTATTTTTTCAATAATTCATATATATCAGATTTAAACTCAGTGACATATTATTCATCTTTATCCGATACTTTAAAAAAATTTAAATTAGACAATCACCTAACGGTTCTAAAAATCGAGACGATAAACCATCCAACATCGAGATAATCCTAATCAACTCTTTTTATAACATTTTTTTTTCGCAAGTTGCTCTAACTTTTTTAAAAGTGGGAAAGGACAATCTGTCGTCCCTTCTTAGCAAACATTATTTGATTTTTATTGGTTAACTATTTAAGATAAGATTAGAATATGCCAAGGAAATATATATTATAATTTACTTGACATGATTGGTTAATTATTGGAGTAGCATGTATAATTAACTAGTATTTTTTTGATATATTTGTTATAATTAGATCTAGAATCATTAACTTAATTTTATTAATATTTGGATTAATTCAGATTGATTAGTTATTGTATCAGGGCTCCGACGGCTTCAAGAATTAGAGCCAAGATATTGTATGCAACCTCGAAAGATGGATTGAGAAGGGCATTAGAAGGCATACACTACGAAGTGCAAGCTACTGATCCAACCGAGATGGGATTCGATGTGATCGAGGATCGAGTTAAATAATTTATCAAAGCCATTATATCTCAAGTCTTGTTATCTAATTAGTAATTATAATATATAGTTTTAATTTAAATAATATAACATAATTATATGAAAAATGTTGATATATCCCTTTTAAAAGATGATGAGGAGATACATGTTTTTAAATTTTGGGAGGATGGGATTATAAAATAAAGTAGAATGTTCTTCAATATATAATTAAATAAGAAATATAACAACGATAAACTTAATTGTTAGCTAGATAATTAACGAGCTTATTCATGGGTTTTTTATGGTGAAAAAAACTCTTATGATACTGTCTCATGAGTCAATTTTGTGAGACAGATATGTAACTCGACCAGACCATGAAAAACATTTTTTATATCAAAAGTATAATTTACACTGCAAGTATGAATCCAGTCGACTCGTCTCACAAATTTAGACTCGTACGACCGTCTCACATGAAACTTAATATTTACAAGCTTATTATAAGCTCGAGTTTGATAGTATACAAATACACTTGTGCATGTTATTTTGGAACCCTAAGTATAAACTTTTAAATGAATTTTGCTAGATTTTGTTTATAATCTTTGTCAATTTGGATGGAGGAGGTATTTCTCTCTGATATTAAAAACTTTTCTATGCGATAACATTTTGTGTTTTTATTCTTTTCTGATAATGTTTTGTTAGATTTGGCCCTTTTCTACTTTTGAAGCTTTCTAATGACTTTGATACTTTCCATTTTTTAATTAAAAAAAATATAATAAAACATCCTCCTCCAAATATATACACACATATTATCGGTTTTTTAAAATCCCTAAAATATTCATATTCTTATAACAATACCCTCAAACACCGTATCTTTATCCAATATTATGTTGATTTGGGATCTTTATCTCTGGGATAAAAATTAATTTTATAAAATATAAAAATTTAAATTTATTTTTAAAATTTTTCCATATTTAATTTCTATTTTTTTAACTAGATACTTGTATGTAATATATAAAGATCTCACATAAAAGACACTAATATATAATTGATCTTATAGACACTTATGTAAAGATCATTGAGGTGTCGTCGAGATGTTATGAAACTGTACATTTATTAGTTGAAAGCATCATCTCAGTTGTTCTCATATAGATGCTCATGGTGGACGTCGGTTGATAAAAATATTATAAACATCATAAGATGTTCATATAAATATCTTTGTGATATCCGTCGAAAGGTCGTTATAATATAAAAATTATATATATAAAGACACGCGATAGTTATTAATCATCCTATATTTGGCCTGAAATAGTTAGTTGTACCTTCCACTATCGAAATAATTCTATACCCCATTTTAATAAGAATGTATGGTCTAACGACCTTTTTTTTTCCTTTATTTCTGTTGGAATTTCATTTATCGATATAAATTCATCTTCAATCATCGTTATCTTTAATCATGAAAAGAAAAAATAATCTGGCTTTTGAAATGAGATTTTATTAAACAGTAAATAATACAATATAAAGTCTTAAAATATGATATCCCCTTTTACAAAAAAACAAATAAAAATAGATCGAGATCAAATTGTAGCAAATTTTCATTCATTTCTCCACATTTATATCATACATGAAAACAAAAACCAAAAGTTTATGTGAGACGATCGGTCTCACATGTCAATTTTATGAGACATATATTCTATTTAGTTTATTCGTGAAAAAATATTAATTTTTATTTCAAATATAAACATGATTGATTCGTGTCACGAATAAAGATACAAGAAATCGTGTGAGAATTGCTCAAAATAAAATATTAGAAAGACTGAAAGACATGACGGAAATATTGAGCGAACCAAATAACAATAATTTGCAGCACACAAACTTAGCAACCAACATTTAAATAAGTTTTTTGAGACAACCAACATTGAACAAGTGATAAAATTAAGAATATTTATTATTTTTATTTATGCAAATAATTATTTTTATGTTCCTCCCAAAAAAATTTATTGTGCTATCCAGCAAAACAAAAGTTCAACGACAA
This sequence comes from Primulina huaijiensis, assembly GCF_012295235.1. Taxonomy (NCBI): domain Eukaryota; kingdom Viridiplantae; phylum Streptophyta; class Magnoliopsida; order Lamiales; family Gesneriaceae; genus Primulina; species Primulina huaijiensis. The sequence continues at coordinate 3,463,427 of NC_133322.1, forward strand.
GAAAGTAGCCTTTAATAACATTTAAAATGACAATTCAAATGAAATTTTATGTTTGAAAGAGACATATAATAATGATATTTGGTAGAGTCAATGAAATATTTAAAGAGGGTTTTGTTTTATTAAATAAGAAAGAAAAAAAATCTATATATTTATACATAAAAACTCTTATGAGATGGTCTCACGGATCAATTTCGTGGGTTGAATATCTTATTTAGGTTATCCGTGAAAAATATTACTTTTTAAGCTAATATTATTACTTTTTATTGAGAATATCGGTAGGATTGACCCGTCTCACAAATAAAAATTCGTGAGANTTGATTTGGACTAATTTAATAATAAATCCAACCCAATAAAAGGACCGGCTAAAACGTTTATTAGCCCGCTTTTTTATCTTAACATAAAATCGGCCCAACCCATAAATACTTCATTTAGATAGTAAATTATAAGTTAAGCTTTAAACAAAAAATTTGTCCGATTTACGCAGTTTTTGATTTAACTAGTCAAGAAAATTTTTATGCACGTGAAGAAAATTAGGTTGATTCTATGCTACATCTGAAGATATACTCTCGGTTTTGTTTTGTATAAGATGATTCTCACCCCATGTAGTTTAGTTAGTTGATCGGCCAATCTTTTTATTCAAACACACCAAGAGTTTACTGAGAACTTTCGATATATTATATACTCACGTAAGTCAATACAATTATNAGCTTTAACTACTAATGCCTCATATTTTTCAGTGGATATATAATTTTGTAACTTTGTTTTTGTGATTCGATCATCAAATCAAGTTGATCATGTTTTAGCTCGTAATACAGATTCTATGACCGATCTAGTAGGTTGCATTATTTTGTCGCCTACTTTTATTTATGTTTAGTTAATATGTCTTAGATTAATAAACTTTTATATTTTATTTAACTTCTCAGATTCGACGAATGTACTCATTATACCAACACAAGTTTTTCCAACGTATTTACGACATCATTCACACGTAGCCCAGTAAACTTCTTAGGGATCACTCGTCCCAAAATTTTCTCAAGTCAAACATGATTATTTCTGAAGGTCTTATATGACGAGCTCTCGAAAAGAAGATGCACATTTTTTATATGAATAATATTTTTTAGACATTTCCTCAACTCTGATGCCCAGCATCTCTCCTATGAGTTTGTGGTGTGGGATTTGCCTAAGGGCTTCTCCTATGGTCTTTGATCATGTGACGCATGGGGTTGAAGAATACAGATAATGATCGCCGATATTAAGAGGTTTCATGGACAATTAACGGCTATTTGAAAGCTTATAGACAAAAGAAATATGAATGAACCGATCTCATATCGGAATAAGAGAAATTATAAGACTGTGTGGGTATGCGATTGTACAGTTGATGAAGACTTAAAAGATTATATATGTATTATTCGTATCAACAAAATATGTCTTATTTTTGAGAGATCGTCATATTAAAATTTTAAAATTAAGCATGCGTAATTTGAGAAAATTGTGTGTAATAGCTTATAAAAACACTGGAAAAGCTCGTATTATTATAATTTAAGAACAGTCGAATCTGGAACGTCAGTTTATCTGACCAGTATACATCACAGCTAGTTTATCTTAACGATATGTAGTGCAACTTTTTAATGCGTACACGTATCATACTCTCAATTCAATAAACGTAAAGTACTTATTCGTGGAGCCTCTAGAATACCGTACCGCTAACGTAGACAGGTAGACACAAGAATTAAATACCAATACTTCTTAATATTGAATTATATATCCACTGCAAGTCATTTTAAATTTATTTTCAAATTGAATTCCGTGGTGCATTTCGCAACATTTCTTTGTGGTTCTAATTATATCCAGCCTCCATTTTCTGACTAAAGAATACTGAAATATGTACAATTGAATTATGTTATATGTTAGGACGATAATTTGATATAATAAATATGAAAATAAAGAATAAATTTGAGCACCGAGATTTACGTGAAAAACCTCTAAAAATTATTACGGTAAAAATCAGGGGCTATATGAAAAGAATTCAACTATAATATTTTATGGTATACAACTCACTCACCGTGTTTCTAAAGAGAACACATTCTCTCTTAATATAAGAGAACAAAACACTCCACAAAAATTATAAAACTAAGCACTCAAATACTATAAAATGAAAAAAACTCAAAGAATTGATGATTTTAGAACGAGCAACTCTCTTAGGGCATCCACAATGGTAGATATTCTACAAGCCAAGTCATTCAAATATCATCTCCATCTAAATATTCACCAGTGCACACCATTGATTTGTGTGCCACTACAATACCCGGTTACAATTTATAACCGGCTATTGCAATTTTTTTTTTTAATTTCTTCAAGCCAGCGTGAGTTTCACGTTGACTTGAGACGCATGCGTACATTGCACTCGCGCGTCAAAAACCTACAGTGGACAATTAAATGGAATCCGAGATCGACTAAACTTGGGTCGACCAAAACAAAACGTTGGTCGACCAACGTTTTGTTTTGGGTCGACCAAAACAATTGGTTGACCAATTGTTTGTAATTTCTGTTTTTATGTCTTTTTTTAGTATCTTCGTGAATTACTAATTTTCAATTATTATTATTATAAATGTTGTTTTATGGTTTGTAATTTTTTATTATTAATGTTATAAATATTGTTTTATGATAAATTAGTTTTATATAGTTCGTTATAAATTTTTTAAATTTTTTAATATTTATTTTTTTAAAAATTAGTTATTAAAAAATAATCGTTATAAACTTTCTACTTTTATATTTCAATAAAAATATAATACTAAATAATAGATGTAAGTAATTAAAGTCGTGAAATGATTATTTTTTAAATGAAAATAAAATATTAATTAAAATGATAGTGGGATCCATAAATATTTGTTTTGTGTGATATTTGATTGTGAAATATGATATATTTGACTAGAGAAATATTTAATTGATGATGTGTATTATGAGTTGGATAAATATTTAAATAAAATATATTTTTTTTATTGTAGATGTCAGGAGATTAAGATTGTCTTTTATCCGAAACTTCCCATAGCCAAACATTATCTTTGTCAGCTCATTTAATGCAATTTGTCTCACCTCATCATTATTTTGCCTGACATTATATATGTCGCCATTGTAGCCAGATGAGCTGGCTAGCTAAGCTTGGCAGTTGCAACAAGTAGAGACACACGCAAGAATGGATCGAAAAGAATTAAAGTTTTGGTTGTTAGCAGTATTCCTCGTAGTCCTGTTTGGTTCCGGTTCAGCTGTCAATGATGAAGAGGAATCGTCGGTTCCTGTGCCGAAACTCTGCCTAGGAAAAGAAACAATAACCAATCTTCGTTTCTACATCCAAGATTTGGTCGGCGGGAACAACCGTACGGTCTGGGAGATTGCTAAAACCAACCTCACCGATATTCTTCCGTCTGCTTTCGGCCTTGTGAGTATTCTCGACAACCTGGTAACTTCCGGGCCCGGGATGGATTCCGGAGAAGTTGGTCGGATCCAGGGGATCATCGGCCTTTCAGATTTCCACGAGAAGGCGATTTTCATGCTGCTTAATCTTGTATTCACGGATGGCCAATACAAGGGTAGTGGTCTTTGCATTCTTGGAAGGAATCCTTTGGAGGATAAGCTGCGGGAGGTGCCGATTGTTGGGGGAACCGGAGTTTTTCGAATGGCTCGAGGGTACGCGGTTACGCGTACGTACTATGAAGATGAGATTCAGCATAGGGGTATTATCGAGTATAATGTGGTGGTTGCTCATAGGGATGAAGGTGAGTGTGTTTCGGATGTTTAGGCTGAGTTTGGTTTGTATGATAAAATAAACTAATGATTATTGAGTAAATGATAAAGAAAATATTATCGTCGAAATGTAATATAGGATGTTATATTTGGTAAAATTTTTAATTGTAAGATAATTTTGAATTTTTTGATAAAAGGACAAAATTGTTCTTTGTTGTTTTTCTTCTTCTTCCACTCCGGCTGCTGCGACGTCGACGTTCTGACAACGTCGGTGTGGACAGCAGTCAGCGACGCCAACGGCTGCAGACCGGCCGGAAGTTATCGGTCGACGGCGACGGTCGGTAATCCACCTTATCACCCCTTCCAAACACAGCCTTAAGGTTGAATAATGCTTTCGTTTCGTGTATGTTTTCTGGCCTGTGTGTTATGTTTTTAGGTCTGATATATTTAAACCAGTCAGGTTCTCTTTCTTTTGGATAGATGATTTTGGATTTGTGAAAGAATTTATGACTCAAAATATTCGAAATTTATAACATATTGATAAATTTCAATTTTATATATAAATTTTTTTTCCCGAAGTGTATTTTAAGTATAATAATAATAATTTTCAGTATGTCTTATTGAATTATTTAACTCATTATAAAATCAAATCAAAAAATGAAATTATTTAAAATACTTTTCAAATTCTGATTGTCACTATCTTTTTCCTTCTCATACTACGTATCAATATTTTTATTTTTATCATATATATTTTATATACAAAATGTAATTAATCTAAGAGTTTATGCCAAACATGTACAACACAAGAACAACTTTAAAAATTCTCAAAAAAATATAAGAACAACTTAAAATTGTTTTTTTTATGACAAAAAATAATAGAATAATTAAGAAATTGTGATCCCCCGAATTTATATTTTTTAGGAAGTTGATCCCGTGAGATTGTGAGCATAAAAAAAAAACAGAGAATTTTTAACAAAATGACCTTAAAAATGAGGACTTTAAGCACATGCCATAAAGTCCAGAAATAATGACGGCTGAACAAAATTGTGCTACAAATAAAGAAATTTTTAAGGTATGAATTTATACAGTCGCCAAATTAATCTCTGTAAGCTAGTAAATGCGACTGCTACTGTTCATGATCACCCTTCCTCTGGTCTTCAATGATTCTTGCTGTTATTGTGGGCATGGAGGGCTTATCCGGAGCTCAAGATTCAAGTCTGGGCGCTGTTCTTGATCAACAATGTCATTTTTTTCTAGTTTATTCAAAATGCCGCATGCATTTCCATCTTGTTTATAATAGTCTTTTGCACCACAAAAGGAGATGGTTTTAGTAGTTTCAGGTACTGCAGTTGGTGCAGGATCGTTGCATGATCTGTGTGTCGTGGGATCAATCCCTCGGTCAATGAGTCTTCTCCTTATGTGTGTGTTCCAGTAATTTTTTATCTCGTTATCTGTTCTTCCCGGTAATTTCCCTGCAATAAGAGACCACCTATACAAAAAAATCAAGAAATCACATTATTTCATTCTCCCTACCAATCCATCAAGCGTAATTATATATGTTTTATCTTTTAAAACTCGATGTTTAAATTCTTCCTATAAATTATTTTTTTCAAATAAAGAAGTGGGGTTTATTCGCAAATGATGAAAAATCATCAAATTTGATGCTGCTTCTTGATCTGCAGGCAGCAAACCATTCGTCTGTCAATGATCAATTGAAAATAACAGAAATTGAAATGTGAAATTTAGTTTTAAAATACAAATACTTCTTGGTTCGTTTTATTTATCCTGACTACGAAAAGTCATCAAGAAATTTGAAGACTCGACAAAATAAAGGGAAAAATGGATCAACTTACTTGTTACCAAGAAGGCTATGGAGTTTGATGATGAATTCATCTTCCTCGTCTGTGAAGTTACCCCGCTTAAGATCAGGTCTCAAGTAATTGATCCATCTCAGGCGGCAGCTCTTCCCGCAGCGAAGGAGCCCGGCGGCTTTGGGCAGGGACCGCCAGCATCCCTCGCCGTGAGCCTTGATATAAGCTATGAGCCGATCATCTTCTTCTTTAGTCCATGCGCCTTTGTTCGTGTGAGCTTTCTCACAACAAGGAGACCTTCCCATGATTATTCTTCTTGTTTAAAACAAGTCGAAATTCTCCAATTAATGTGAAGTATTATAGTTTAAAATTTCAATTGGAAATTAAAAGAGAGAAAAGAAAAAACTCAAAACTTTGCTCGTGTATCTCGCTTACTCTAGACATGTTTTTGGGCGTTGTTGATAGTGGATGGAGTGTGTTCGTGTGTGTATATATATATATAAAATTTTTGTGATACAGTTTCACGGATTAATTTTAAGAGATGAATATTATATTTGATCATTCGTCTTACGAATAAAGATCTACGAGACCGTGATATATATATATATATATATATTAAAAGTGAAGGGGCCACTTGAGTAGTTCATGTAAATTATTATAATACACATAAAAAAGTCTTTGACTCTGTAAAGAAAAGGAGTGAAAAAGGGTACTAATTGCTTCTAGACGTGAGTTGGTAAGATTGGCTCCGGAGAGTAGATGGTGGCATCTGCAAAAAAATGATTTTTATATCTTGATATTTATGTTTTATGCTGTGATAAAAAAATTTAATTTTTAAATCATCAATATACATTATATTAATTTTTATTAAAATAAAAGAAATGAATCTGATCTAATGATATTGAAATAGATTGAGAAATATTCTCGAGAGAGAATAAATTAACTACCTATGTATAAAATTCCTCAAAATTTATTGAATACAAGTTTGTTATTTTAATCATTAATTTTGGTCTAAATGCATCCACTCTTTGTGAAAATTATAAAAGACATAATAAAATCTCTTAAAAATAACAATTTTTGGCGAAAATCGAATATTTTCGATGGTAAGTAAACCAAAATAGCTGAAATTCATGAGTTATTGTACCACGACAAAAAACTGAAAAGCCAGATAACAAAACCAAACGAGAGACAAATCACTCGAGCAAAAAAAAAATATTTCACCTCAAAATTTTCGAAATAACCCTAACATGCACATATACAAGGTATGATATATCTCGACTCTTTTTTCCTCATCCAAGATTCGAACCAACTTCATTAATTTAAAAATATTATCATCCTAACCATCCGAAAATCTTCCTCATCCGGCAGATGGACCAAAATATGGACCAGAAAATGATTCGGGGACCGCCATTAATTGCCTCATCCCGTTTGTTGGAATCTAAAAAGACTGAATATTTAAAATATACGATATGCACCAGATTGAATATAATCTACAAATGTTGTAAAACCGAGTGTTTACCGCTTTACCAAAAGTTATAGCTGATGGTAATTGTGCAATTTAAATCTTTTAAACCGCACAGCAGCTCAAACACCATGGTTCGATCGCTCTACCAAACAAAGACAATTATTGCACCCAACAAATGTCTTATTACGAACCGCAAAAATTAACTCATATTTTGTAGACTTTGATGAAATGCTACTACGTACCAGAGTTTCGTACTAATATCTAGGCTATCAAAAACAGCACGTAGCTAAATATGATATGGTCCGGATACTATTTTGTACGAACCAAATATACAAGTAAATATTAATTGTGGAGTTTGTTTGATAAGGTTTAACCTAAAATACAATAATGAATATGGATCATCGGATGTAACTAACATCTTTAAAATGGGTCCCTACGGTATCAAAATCAAAAGGCATAACAAAAAATACGCAGATTGAAGATATAAATTAAAGGTGGTGTTTCCAAGAGATTAGGGTAAAGTCCAAATGACATTAGTTATGGTTTCTTAGTGAGAAGGTAGTTGAAGAATTGTGGGTGTATATGATTAACATAAAGTCATTATGAGTTTGAGGTACCGGGTACGTATGGTTATCGAGTTATGTAAAATTGCGTTCGAGAAGTTTTCGATTATAGTTTTATTATTTACAATTAAATAATATATCAAGGTATAATTCTATATCTTATTTGATGACACGTTATTAATATAAAATAAAATATATTTCAAATAACATCATAATTGAGTGAACTTGAAATTTATCATAATTAACTTGAGATAGTATATAAACATATAATGATGAATTTGAAGTTTATGGTCTGTCTTGTATAAACAATAAAAATAAATTTGAAATCTAAAAATAAATTTGAAATCAAACACAACCTAAATGAATTGTGGGTATATATATTTTGTAAAAACATAAATCTTTCTCATTCGAGATATGAAAAATCATAATTATCCGTTACTTTATTTAGTAGGTCTTCTAGAAGATCAGTAGGTTGAGAGCAAGGAAAAATAACAGAAGAAAAAAAACACGAGTTTGGTTGTGGTTGTGTGTGGGCTTAATTTGGTTTACCTTCCTCTTACCTTTTTCTTTTTCCCGCAATAAGAGGGGTGTAACATAAGTTTAGGTGAAGTAGGGCAAGCTTTTCTTGTTCTTAGTCTCGTTGGAGAAGAGGGGATATTTATGAAAATGGACTTAGTAAATTAAATTTTTTTTTAAAAAAAAATAACATGTATTTAAATACATAGAATGTAATATTTAAAAATAATGGCTCAGATAACAAAGTAGAGTGTGATGTTTAAATAACTTTTTTTTAAAAAAAAAATTATGTGTAGAAGTTTGAACTGCTGGTTATTGATGAAGTTTGGGACTAGGAGAAGAAACTGAAGAACAAGAATGGATGTCCACTTGTTTGAATTTAATGCCTTTGTTTTCACCAAACCTTCCCATTTAATTTAATGCCTTTGTTTTTACCTAACCTTCCCATTTTCCAAATGCCACACTCCAAATTCGGCTCCACCACTTGGTTTGAATGATAATTGATACCCATGAATGATCCATCATGATCAGGTTTAACCTCTGGCCCATTATTAATCAAGAGAGGTGGCATATGGCTGGTCCAAGTACTATCCAATAAATATCAGTTTTCAATGTCAAATTCATTGATTCACTATATTAATTTTTAGCATCACTCTTAAATATTTTCTTATTCTATTTTCAGTATTTGACTTGAGTGTCGGAGAGGCTACATCGGGATAGCCTCTCAGCCCCCTCCTTTTGAACGGTCTCCTTTGTGATTTCAGGTTTAGAGTAAATTTGAATTCTGCATTCGGACTAGTATCACCTATTGGAATCGATCCCTATATTTTTAGTGAGTATCAACAACATTTTATCTTCTTTTCAATGTTTACCATACTTAGGTTAAGTTTTCTACACAAAAATTCCATGAGTAACCTGAGTGTATGAAAAAATAATATTTTTTATGTCAAAAGTATAACTTTTTATTGTAAATATAAGCAGAGTTGTTTCACAAATAAAGATCCATGAGATCGTATCATAAAAGATCTAATAAAATTTATATGTTAAATAAATTATCGGTTAATGAGCTACTCCTCTTATTGAACATCTAAACTATAATTGATCCAAATATATGAGGATTATGTATTAATACCGAAATCATTAAATATAACTTATGAAGAATATGTTGAACTCGACCTGATTTATTCGGGTTAGCTAAATTTGATATTGAAATAAATAATTAAAAAAACAAACAAAAGCAGAAAGAAGAGAAGAAGTGGAAGTCCAAAATTCACAGCATGTGTTGGTTTCTTCATTTTTTTAACAATGAAATTTTTGAAATTTGTTTTTACTCAAAAAAATTGTTCTATTCAAGTACAATAATTGACACCCCTGTCTATCACCCCCGCACATAATTTCAAAGTTGTTCACATTTTCTCAAATAACGTACAACTTTCTCACATCCCGATCTATTTTAAATTAAATTATGTAAATGCGGTAGTCTGGTAGATTTAGGTGTAAAAAAGCTTTTATACATTAATAAATCTAATGATGTTATGTAGAAGTTCATATATACTCTTGCAAATTAAAGGTGAAGAAATGGTAATCCCGATATTTATAAAAGATAAATTTTATATAAAACCTATTCTCTATTTTATAATTTTTCGTATTTTATTGGATTTTTTTTTACCCCTCTAGTTTTCTCTTTGGAATTACCATCAATTTAGCTAGACGTCGCTACGGGTCGGTCCAAGTCAGACTCGACGGGTTAGGGTCAAGAAAATCCTGACCCTTAATCACGGTCCGAGTCGTGAACGCGACGGTCTGAGTCCGGCCCTGGTTAATCGTCGGTTCCAGGTCTGGTTCAACCATTTTTTTTAAATAAATTATTATTTAAAAAGAGTTGCACTTATATAGTTATAACTATTTAGTATAATTATATAAGTTTCTTATGTATATTAGTAAATTGAAGCATGGGGTTAGATCCAAAGACACGGGGGTTGAGAAGTTTTCAGGGCTGCGAATCAGGCAGGTGTAGCTTGAATTTCAGCATAGAAGAAATCTTGACGGGTTACTGTTATTACACTGGAATCATTGGCTATTTAAAGTTGAGTTCGTACAGTATTATAGTTTTACATCTACAATTATGTATGCAGTTATCTCCTGTGCATCTTCAGAATTAAGTTAATTGCATAAGCCTATCTCATGCTGTATAATATTTATAGTTCTTATTCTTTAATTGCAATATTTATAGTTCTTATTCTTTACAGCCTATCTCCTGTAATTACATATTTGTACATCTTCAGACGTCAAGGAAAATACTGCCACTACCATACACCCTCCGTGACAGTCTTTTCACCTTCATCATTTGGAAATATAGCTGAGTTTTTTTCCTGATTGAACTTTGAGAACAGAATGCATCAAAAAAGTACGTCAATACAAGAACAGAACTTAAAGGAGGGTAGGTAGCTCTAGCCAATAAATGAGAAATTTGTAATGATCTTGTTAAGATGCCCTCTGAAAAATAATAGTTGAACTTTTATCAGAAATTTAAGGACAGCTTTCAGAGATCGTCTACAGTCAGAAGGAATTTACGTTGTCAATCCTAAGAGTGACAGACCAACGTTCACAAAATCTGCTCAGCCTGTTAAATTATTGTCTGTAGAAGGATTAAGGAAGGCCTTAAGGTTTGTGTGCACTTTGTGAACCTTTTTGTTATTCATTCATTATCGAACAATGTATATATAATGGTTACAAGTACAATATACAAGGTAAAAAAGAGTAATAATAGAAACTAACAATAATTACAATCATTAAGGAATAGCAAATTGGAATTATTTGTAATAGAAGCTAAATTATTGGGATGATACGTGATTGAAGCGGTGGAACATGATTGAAGCGGTGGAAGCGGTGGAATTTGTCCAACACCCCCCCTCAAGTTGGAGGTGGGATTGAGAGGTCAAGGACACCCAACTTGCGAAGTAGGTGATGAAATGTTTCTGCTCCAAGTGGTTTAGTAAAGATGTCTGCCAATTGCTCATGAGATCGAAGGAAGGATGGTGTGATCAGGCCAGCTTGAATCTTCTCGCGAACGAAATGGCAATCAAGTTCAATGTGTTTAGTGCATTCGTGAAACACGGGGTTGGAAGCAATGTGAATAGCAGCTTGGTTATCACAATAGACTGTAATTGGTTGAGAGAGAGGAAAGCCAAGATCTTGGAGAAGGTAGCATAACCATTGTAGTTCAGACGTGAGGGAAGCGAGAGAGCGATATTCTGCTTCAGCAGACGAGCGAGAAACAGTTGGTTGTTTCTTGGTTTTCCACGAAACAGGGCTAGAACCGAGCATGATGAAGTATCCAGTAGTGGAGCGACGAGTAGTTGGGCATCCAGCCCAATCAGAATCAGCATAACCAACCAAAGATAGAGGGCTGGATGCGGAGAGAAAAAGTCCTCTACCAATAGAACCTTTGAGATAACGAAGAACTCGATTAGCAGCATCGAGATGAACAGAATGAGGATTGTGCATGAATTGGCTAAGTGTATTTACAGTATATTGGATGTCAGGGCGAGTGACAGTGAGATAAAGGAGGCGGCCCACGAGACGACGATAACTGGCCGGATTGGAAAGTGGAGTACCATCAATTGGTCGTAATTGAAGATGTTGTTCCATCGGAAAATTGGAAGGTCGAGATCCAGTCATACCAGAATCACTTAATATATCAAGCACATATTTTCGCTGACAGAGGAAAATGCCTTTAGAGGAACGAGAGATCTCGATGCCTAAGAAATAACGTAGAGAACCAAGATCTTTGATGGAAAAGGATTGAGCAAGGAAAAGTTTGACATCAGAGATTGCTGTGTCATTGTTGCCAGTAATGATGATATCGTCGACATAAACAAAGACGAAAACAGAAGTATTAGCATGGTGGTAGGTAAAGAGGCTGTAATCTGAAATGGATTGTTGAAAACCACGTTGAATTAAGGCCGATGAAAACTTGGAGAACCATTGGCGGGAAGCCTGTTTGAGACCATAAAGTGATTTATGGAGTTTACAGACCTGAGTGGGATTGGTAGAAGAGAAGCCAGGGGGAAGTTTCATGTAAACTTCTTCATTGAGATCGCCCTGGAGAAATGCATTATTGACGTCGAGTTGATTAAGGGACCAATTTTTTATGGCCGCGATGGAAAGGAGGAGACGTACAGTGACAAGTTTGGCAACTGGTGCGAAGGTGTCATGATAATCGACACCTTCAATTTGAGTATATCCTTTGGCTACTAAACGTGCTTTATAACGTTCGATTGTACCGTCAAAATGATATTTGATTTTGTATACCCATTTACAACCGATAGGTGTTTTATTAGGAGGAAGTTGACATAAAGACCAAGTGTCATTTGATTCAAGGGCACGAATTTCATTTGACATTGCTTCACGCCAGTGGACCGATTTCACAGCTTGGGAATAAGAGCGTGGCTCGTGATTACTAAGTACGGTAGAGAGAAAAGCGCGATGAGAGCTGTGAAAGCGCGATAAAGAAAAATAATTCGTCAAAGGAAAATTGGTGGACGAAGAAACATTATGACATATGTAATCGTCGAGATGAGGTGGGGGGCGACGAGCCCGTTGAGGATGAGTGGGTACTGGTGTAGTAGAACATGAGGGTGTTTCCGCTGGTTGTGAAGCATTATCTGAATTAGGTTGTGAACTGATTGGAAGCGCAGTCATTGATGGAACATTATGAGAAATATTGTCCATGTATGAAGGCGCGTCATTGTTGTGAGGACGAGACACTGAAGGAATAGAAATATCAAATGTTTCTTCGTCATTAAGTGGAGTGATAAAGATTGATTCACTTGATGATGGAGAATGAATATCACGATATGGAAAGACATATTCATGGAAGATGACATGGCGGGAAACGGATATTCGCCGCGTGGTAATGTCATAAACGCGATATCCTTTTTGTCCAAAAGGGTAACCGACAAAGATATCAGGTTTGGCTCGTGCATCGAACTTATGTTGAATGTGCATATTTTTTGCAAAACATAAGCAGCCGAAAACCCGTAAGGATGAGTACGATGGAGCGGTTCCAAGTAAAATTTGATGAGGTGACTTGTACTGTAGCATTGGTGTTGGAAGTTTATTAATGAGGAATGCTGCAGTAAGAATACAATCTCCCCAAAAGGAAAGTGGCAGATTGGCCTGAAATCGTAGAGCTCGTGCGACATCAAGAAGATGACGATGTTTTCGTTCAACAATCCCATTTTGTTGGGGAGTTGCAACGCAACTTCGCTGGTGAGTAATGCCATTAGCGTGAAACCAATTTTGCATTTGCTTAGAAAGAAATTCAGTGCCGTTGTCGGAACGAATGACTTGCAATTGAGGGAGAAAAATTCCTCCTGTACCAGAACTTATTTTTGATATTTTTTTGTAAAATTGCCGATTGATTTGGTTGAAGAAATGATTCAACATATTAAAGGTTTCACATTTGTTTTTCATTAAATATATCCAAGTACATCTTGAATAATCATCTACAATCGTCAAGAAATAACGTGAACCATTATGCGATGGTATAGAAAAAGCACCCCAAATATCAACATGAATTAATTCAAAACAATGAGAAGAACTCGAGGTACTGCGAGAAAAGGAGAGGCGTGATTGTTTAGCCCGTGGACAAACGTCACAAATGAAACTTTTATTTGCATTAAAGTTGGGAAAATTCTTAACAATGAAATTAAAACGAGATGTTGATGGATGGCCGAGTCTAGCATGCCATATATCAAAATTATTACATAATTGAAATGAAAGGGCAGAATTGCAAGATAAATGTGCATCAAGATAGAAGAGTCCATTGCGAGCAGTACCCCGACCAATCATCTTCTTCGTTGTTCGGTCCTGAAATAGGCATTGAGAAGAAGAAAAAATCACATCACAATTACTTGATTTTGTTAATTGTGATATAGATAGCAGATTGAATTTAAAATATGGTATGTGGAAAACATTCTCAAGCGTGAGCGATGGAGAATAGCGAACAGTGCCTATGTGAATCACAGGCGCATAAGAACCATCGGGTATCTGAACCGATAAAGGTTTGTCGATAGATGTATAGGAAGAGAACGAGGATAAAGATGTGCATATATGGTTTGATGCCCCTGAATCAATAATCCAATAAGGGAAAGAACAAATTAGAATTGTACCTGCTAGGTGAGCTGATGGTCCATCTGATTCTTTGGCGGCCAGGAGTGCAAGGATTTTGTTGTATTGGTCAGGCGTCAATTGAGTAGGAGGGGCAACGGTAGTGGTTGGTGACGGGACTGATTTTTTTCCTTGTCTGTCGGGAAATCCATGGAGTTGGTAGCATGTGGCGAGTGTGTGGCCGTGTTTATTGCAATGATCACAGAAAGGGCGCGGACGTTTTCCAAAAGGTCGAGGCGCTGCTTTGTATGCTTGAAGTGCAGCGGAGTCGATGTTGGGAATTGTCCGGATATTGATTTCTTGTTGCTTCTTCTCTTGGCGTACAAGATTATATATACGCTGAATAGAAGGAAATGGTTCCATTAGGAGAATTTGGCTTCGAACAGCCGAGAAACTGTCATGAAGTCCCTGCAGAAATTCCATAGCACGGTCTTGATGTTGATGGTCAATGATGCCTTTTGCATTGCCACAGATGCAAGGAGGAATGGGAATGATGGAGTTGAGTTCATCCCATAATGATTTTAGTTGTGTGAAATACAAGGAGACAGACATGCCTTCTTGTTTGAGGGCAGCAATAGATTGCTTTAGTTGATAAATTTTGGGCGCATTTGATTGAGAGAAGCGCTCCTTTAAATCAATCCAGATCTGTGCTGCAGTATCAGCGTACAAGATGCTCGGACGAATGTCCGGGGAAACAGAGTTGAGAATCCAGCTACTTACCAAGTCATTGCATCGTTCCCAATTAGAAATGTCATCCTTTTCGGAAGGAACCGGAAGAGAGCCATCAACGAAAATCAGTTTGTTTTTTGCTCGAAGCTCCATCGTGATTGCACGACTCCAAGATCCATAATTGTCTCCTGTTAAGAGAGGAGTGACAAGGATTGTGGACGGGCTATCAGAATGATGAATGGCGTAGGAATTTGTTTTGATGGATGGTGGCATAGTGGTGTTTGATATCTCTTCATCTTCGGCCATGATGAAGGAAAAATAAAAAATGAAATGAAATGGGATTGTTCACCGCTCTGATACCATGTGAACTTTGTGAACCTTTTTGTTATTCATTCATTATCGAACAATGTATATATAATGGTTACAAGTACAATATACAAGGTAAAAAAGAGTAATAATAGAAACTAACAATAATTACAATCATTAAGGAATAGCAAATTGGAATGATTTGTAATAGAAGCTAAATTATTGGGATGATACGTGATTGAAGCGGTGGAACATGATTGAAGTGGTGGAAGCGGTGGAATTTGTCCAACAGTTTGTGTTTCTCCTATTTTATATACTTCATTAGCAGTCAGGAAAAAATTTGAATCATTGGACAGACGAGATTTTGCAAGTCCCCTTCCGAGCTCTTTTTATAACCGTAGTTTCTTTTTATTTATTTTTAAAACACATAATTTGGGACTTCTTGATGACTCTACATTCACTTTTGCTAACTCTCGGGGTTATATGCTACAGCAACGCCGACAAAGTGACAACAAATGTATATTCACAAGGAATAAGATTTCTGAATCATGTTGCAGGTATGCTACGATTCCATATTGTCCATGCTAATTCTAGCCATTGGATTTCCTTTACCAAATATATTTGTTTCAATCTCAGGGAAAAAGGGTCAGACAGAAACAGTAAATGTACTTAGATCAAAGAATAGAGAAGAGTTAAGGTATGTTAATTCTTGACAGATCATCAATAAATTCTCCATACACGAATTAATCACAAGAGATATGAGATGAAAATCTTGTGTATTGTGTTAAAAAATGAAGAAAGAATATACATTCCAGAAGTAGTTAACTCGACTTCTCCACACGTCTTCTGCTTGTGATACATGTGATAAGAAAACCAACTTTAACTGACTCTCTAACTAAGCCAACTTCTTTTTAACCAACTAAGCTAACTTGCTGCCATCTAAGCTATATATCTGTCTGCCAACTAAGCTAACTATCAACTAGATTTACAGTTGCTAACAAGGTTGTTGAAAATGGACTAATTTCGTTGACTCTCTTTTCTCACCTTTTCATTAATTGGTATGCTCTCCTGCTAATGATGGTTTGATTGTTCAGGTTCAGACCAAATCAAGAACCCAGAAGCAAAAAAATGAGAATGGAGCAGCGACAAGAAAATGAGCTGGTCGGTACTAAAATTATTGAGCTAGATATTGCAAGTTCCGACGAAGACTGACGTTCTAATGCTTCATCTGATATGAGTTCCCAAATTTGTAAAAATGTGTGGTGTTTATAAACCAAGAGATTCATACTCCAATGCAGTGGTTATCTCATGGATTTGCACGATATGCACTCTCCCAAAACAATGTATTTATTGTGTCGTGCGTGGATGATTGTAATGAAGAGTAGAAAAATGGGCATGATCTTGTGCATTTCTTTTTCCGTTGTGCCTCCATCGCATGTTCAATAAAAGCGTTACAGTAGCTTTAGCTTGAATAGAGAATGATACAAGGAAGACAATATAACGGGGATGGGACGGTGATGCCTTCTCCATCACCACCCTAATATCCTGTCTCTTTTGGATACGGGTTCTGGGAATACAGACATCATGACTTGTTAATTGTTAGGAAAAATAATGTATAATGAATAATTATTATTATTATTATTATTATTAAGGATGAAGATAACATTCCATACTTGCCCTCGATTTGCTGTACGGATTGAAAAATTCCCAGAACCCGTATCCAAAAACCTATCCACGAACCCGTCCATTTCTTTGAAATTGGTCTGATTCTGGACTGGCCTATTTTCAAGTATGCTAATTCCAACCCGCAGCAGAGTTGCACATAAGTTGGATGGGCCGTTACTCAATGAAACTAATAAAGATAAGAAATAGTTTAGTGATGGTCAGAATCGTCTGATGGTATTTGTGAGATTTCGGGTATGTTTTGTTTTCCATATTTTTGGAGGTTTTTTAATAACGTGAAAACCCACAACTGCTACTTTTTAGTATCCATTGAGTAAACCACATTAGGGGCAAGTTGTGTGCGACGTGATTGTCCTAGTAAGTGTTGGCATATGAATCAAACGCATGACTATTGTTCAAACATTAACCTATTTCACTAAATCGTACATAAGAGTGGTACCTAGATTCATTTTCTAGTCGATACTAATATGACATGGTTCATTGGGCAAACCTGGCCAGCTTCGCAACTCTCGTGGCTAATTAATACTAAAAAAAGACGGGTCGTGAAGACTACAAGATATGGAGTTGACCCGGACAGACTCGCGGCACGGCAACGGAGGAAATGAAGTTGAAGGAAAACTCAATCTTTGAGTGAACCTCATATTAAAACAATTGTTTACAAATTATGCTAGTCGGGTTAATCGTATTGGCCAAACTTCGTGCGACACTTTAGTCTAAAAAAGTGTTGGTAAGAATAATCAAAATCAATGTTGTATAACTTGAGAAGTTTCAAGAGCAGGAGTGCTAAACCTGTCATTTAACAAGAAGATAGCTTCCCATCCCTCTATGGCCACCCAATAGACGTATTATCTATTGCCAAATGAGAGGTCCAAATATTCTTCCAATTCACCAATAATCTAGTGTTGCACCACTTACCTTGACCATGTGTCCCCCCACCAAAAAAATCAAACTTCTATACCTTTTAACACATTCTTAATTGTATATGGAATGACTAATGATGTACCCCGCCGCAGCAAATCAAGATTTGTTTAAAAATTTGCCTCCTCCAATGCTGCACCATGAGATTACTGATAAACATTGAACACTGCAAGCACACATTCTAGTGTGAAAACTATCTTCAAACAAATGTCAAAGCCTCTGCAAATTGAAGTCCACAATCCGAGTGGAAAATACAGAGTTATCAGCACCAAACCCATGCCCGGAACCCGATGGATCAATCTCTTGATCGAACAAGATTGTCGTCTTGAAGTAATTTTCTTTGTCAAGAGCAGTCACCTTTCATTCAAACTTAGTTTTCGGAACCTCGGATTGATTTCTGCATTGATTCTTGTATTTTCTTAACTTTCTGTGCGACAGATATGCATACAGAAGAAAACCATATTGTCTGTTGAAGACATCCTTGCTTTGATCGGTGACAAATGTGATGGAGTCATTGGGCAGGTTGATACACACATGTAGCCTTTCGTTGCTCTATTTGAATCAATGGATTTTGGGAACCAATGCTTTAATTTTTTTCCCCCTGGTTGTGTTTGCTTTAGTACATTTTTATGTGTGTCTTTTACAGTTAACTGAGGACTGGGGGGAGACACTATTTTCAGCATTGAGCAGAGCAGGAGGAAAAGCATTTAGCAACATGGCTGTGGGGTACAACAATGTCGATGTGAATGCTGCTACTAAATATGGTGTTGCTGTTGGAAATACACCTGTAAGTTTATTTAGTTTTTGTTTTGTTTGTTTGATTGTGTATACCGTGATTTGTATAGCGGTATACATGTGGAAGAACAATTGCTTCGAGTGTGTGATTTCTTGTATAAATATATGCCTGTTGACTGGTTATCAGTGTGAACATTTCATTTGATGCGAATGAAAATTTATTCTTCCGTGAGAAAATACAAATGTGAAGTCGACATGTTCTTAATTTTAAAGGCGGCCGTTTTACGTAGGGAGTACTCACAGAGACCACAGCTGAGTTAGCTGCTTCCCTTTCGTTAGCTGCTGCAAGAAGAATTGTTGAAGCGGATGAGTTCATGAGGGCAGGATTATACAATGGATGGCTTCCTCATCTGTATGATATTCAACCAACTTTTAATACTTCATGGCCAAAGCAGCAATATAATTCGGACATTTTCTGTAAAGATTTGTAGGAAATTTACTCAAAGGACAGACAGTTGGAGTTATTGGAGCAGGTCGAATAGGATCTGCTTATGCTAGAATGATGGTAATCATGTACAAATTTTGTATTTTATTTAACTAAACTGAAGTGCTATCGGTACTGTGTCAAACTGATTATCTGTAATAGGTTGAAGGCTTTAAAATGAACCTGATTTACTATGACCTCTACCAATCCACTCGTCTTGAAAAGTTCGTCACAGGCACGCGCTCATCAATACAAGTGATGCTGTTACAGTCCTATTCATTATCAGATACTTATTTACTTTGAAATTGCAGCTTACGGGAACTTCTTGAAAGCCAATGGTGAAGAGCCTGTAACTTGGAAAAGGGCCACTTCGATGGATGAGGTTCTTCGAGAGGCTGATATGGTAAACTTTATCCTAGTAAAACTTTGATTCATGTGCAATTTTTATTTCATTTCTGAATAGTTCACTGGGCCTTTGATTGTTCAAGTTCTGTGATTCAACATTCGATACTTTGCAGATAAGTCTGCATCCGATCCTTGATAAAACAACTTATCATTTAGTCAATAAAGAAAGGCTTTCAAAGATGAAGAAGGTAATATATATAAAATACATGCCTCTAACTGATAAAATATCATAGCCTATGGCGAACATACATTTTTTTGTAGGGACGGCTGATATTACATGAAATTTGATTATTTTTTCATTCGCTGTGATTTCTATAGCCTCGTACTTTTGCCAATCTTTATGTAGGAAGCAATATTAATAAACTGCAGCAGGGGGCCTGTTATCGATGAGGTAGCTCTAGTGGAGCATTTGAAAGCGAATCCTATGTTTCGAGTTGGTCTTGATGTGTTTGAGGTGACTGCATATTTCTTCCTCCATCTTCCGAGACCTTACAGCACTACATTAAAACGACAAATCTGCGATAAAACAACGCGTTTTTTTTATATATACTTGTTTTTGTTTATTCAATAGGATGAGCCATACATGAAACCTGGACTTGCAGAAATGAAGAATGCAGTTATTGTTCCTCACATAGCCTCTGCTTCCAAGGTAACATTTTCTTTGATTTTCTTCCCCACCTGAAACCCTTTGAAAACCACGTCCATCACTACTTACATTTCTACTCTCACGTGCAGTGGACTCGCGAAGGAATGGCTACACTGGCTGCTCTAAACGTTCTGGTACTCCAGACATAAATCAAACCACAGCCATTATCAAGGCCTAAAATTTTATTTGGCAATCTTTTTTCTTGGTTCACATTACAGGGAAAAATAAAAGGATATCCAGTTTGGTCGAATCCCAACAGCGTGGAGGCGTTTCTTGACGAGAAATCAACTCCGCCTGCTGCATGCCCGAGCATTGTCAATTCAAAAGCTATAGGTAAATTATCTGCCGTTGAAGCACACTAGAATTCTTGATGGTCTTTCTTTTCCTAATCGTGGCTTCGTTAACTGGACGCAGGCGTACCGATTTCGAAGCTATAAACATTGATATGCAGCCCGCAAGAATACTATGTATCTAGTACAAAGCACATAAACATGGAGGAAGCTCCAAGTTTTTACTGCACTACAGCTAACACTTCGGTTCTTTTGATTTGAGAAATGAAATATAGAAATTGGAGCGCGGAATGCAAACTCTTGAATAATGAATTTTACAAAATTGTCTAGTTCAACTTAAAAAAATATACACAAACTTTGTAAGTAAGTCTCACTTGTTAATTTCGAGACACGGATTTCCAACTCAACTCATAAAAAATTATTGTATTTTATGTAAAAAAAAATAATATTATTTTTCATATTATATATGAGTTGAGTTAACCGTCTGAGAAGATATCTAATCAAAAAATAATATATTTTTTTCGTTTAATAAAAAACTATACTATTATATTAAATTTATAATTTATCTATAACTATCACTCCTTTTCAAAATTCGAAATTTTACAAATTATTTATTCAAATTTCAACGTAAGTCTGATTTCTCATGTCAACAATTTCTCGGATAAGCCTATCTGACAAAATTTGCCCTACCCAATGTAGTATATTTATCTTACATAGTTTGCAGACTATTGCGTGAACATGAAAATTTACCAAAAATAACTTTAACATGTTATGTCGTCAATAAAAATTGATTACAAACTATAACATCATATAAAAACTAACTAAATTCCAATAAAATAATCACCCACAAAGAACCTATTGTAAAAGCAATATATTAATACGAGTTTGATTATATATGATTTAATGTAAAATTATAAGCAAAATCAAAGAATTTAGATAGACTCTTGAGTCTTGAGTTACGAACTGACTTACAAAATATTCGAAAATCTATTTAAGATAATTTAAAATTTATGTTGTAATAATTTCAAATGTACTTCCTTTTCAAACGTTTCCTGTTGAAACTGGGAACGCGACTTATCCGAAAGAATGGCGTCTCAGCTTTTCTATGAATATACACATGGAGAGGAGTTGGTTCCGTCTTCTGCTGTAAAATATCCTTGATTCTATTAGGTTCAGAGTTTGGAATTTCGAAACAATCATGTCTTCCGCGGACGCCTCGAAGAAGATTATCGTGCTGAAGAGTTGGGAGGGGGACACGTTCGAGGTGGAGGAGTTGGTGGCGATGGAGTCGCAGACCATACGGAATATTATTGAAGATGACTGTGCCGATGCCTTCATCCCCCTGCCCAACGTCACCTCCAAGATATTGACGAAGGTGATCGAGTACTGCAAGCGCCACGTGCAAGCTGAGTCCGAGGCCGACGTTGCTGATGGCGTGACGATGGCCGCGGACAAATTGCCCGACGATGTGTTGAAGAAGTTCGATACGGAGTTTGTGGATGTTGATCAGGACACGCTATTTGATCTCATATTGGTAATCCAGTCTCTCTCTCACTCACTCTGTGATTGATTTTCCACTCTTTAGTTTTTAAACCTTGCCCTGTTCATCCTTTGTCATCCAATTTTTTTTCTTTTTTTGCTTGATTTACAATTGCGCCGACTTATGATTGTTTATAGGACATGCTGCTGTAGTTAACATGAATATATTATGTATGCACTGCTAGTGTTTGTGGAATCAGTGGATTTGATATTGAATCTGATTGGAATCTTGATTGCTCTGAAGTTTTGTGGTGTTGGGTGATGGCTTAAGCCTCATTGTCCGGTGCTCATTTTCTGTGCTACTAGTGTTATATTGAAGTTTCAACAAGATGTGATACAGTTGAAGAAACTTTAAAAAATTTGATATGTAGAAAATGTGTATAATTTTTTCGAGATCTTATCATATATAAACTCTAAAATCAAGTGTGATTGACTTTTTGGTAATTAGAGATGTGATGAAATAAGCGCGATGAAAATACTCGTGTTGATACAATGAGTATCGTGTAACATAAGAAAAGTATAATTAATTCATTCACAAGACCTTGAAAGTTGTAGCAAATTAATATCTATGGAAGAGATTAATATCTATGGAAGAGATTGATTCTGGCATAATTAATTGTTCTATTTTAACAACTACATTTTTTTCCTCTCACGTTTACTGATGGGGAAAGGCTTGTGACATATTGTTGTAATTCTTTAAGTAGGCATGTGTTTTGCTTTTGAAGTTGGATTTTACTCATTTGACTGGTGATTGGTGTTGCTAGAATATTTTGGTACTTGACCTATTTGTTATTTCAATTATCTTTATTTTCAGGCCGCCAACTACTTAAACATTAGGAACTTGCTTGATCTCACATGCCAAACTGTTGCCGACATGATCAAAGGGAAGTCCCCGGAGGAAGTCCGCAAGCTGTTCAACATCATAAACGACTACACCCCCGAGGAGGAAGAAGAAGTTCGCAAGGAGAATGCATGGGCATTCGAGTGACTTCTGCTTTGATATTCATACTTTATTAGTCCTTTTTTAAGCCTTTATTACTATTTTTTTAAAGTATTGACTCAAGCAAATATGTGGGATTATGTTCTTTCACATTTCTTTTAGTTGAATTGGTGATTCTGATCTATTTAATATTTGTATGCTCAATCTCAGCCAACAATTTCTACTTGATAAAACCCTTGATTGACATTCGCTCTTTGTATCTCATTATATCCACTATCTATAAAATCCTAAAATTTATTCAAATCGATACGTGTTTAGTCTTACAACGTAAATTCTATTCATGCCAACACCCTCTATTAAAACCCATTGCCGGGGCTGATTTTAAAGCTTTGACGATCCTTTTCTTTGTTTTCAACACTTCCATATTAATAAAGTTTTTTCAGCTCATAGTTCATCTTAAAAATCTTTCTATGAACTTTTATTTTAAATAAAAAAATCCAAAACGGTACAAATTTTTATTGGTTTTACTCCAAAAACATCCTTACCCCAATTTATGAATTGCTTTTGAGTTATCGAATAAAATATTATGATTTCAAATTTATATATAATATATTCAAATTTATTGGACCTTGCTATGATTCCATTATTTATTAATATAAAACAAGTAATGTTCAAATCAAATTGAAAATTTTAGGGTTTTACTTATTTATTTTACACCACCTAATCTAAATGGCACCATTTCTAAATTTAGGTGAACCATTGTTTTCTCTGGTTTAAATAACATCCATACATATAAAAATTTGTAAAAGTAAAAACTTATGTGAGACGGTTTTACGTGTCATATTTTGTGAGACGAATCTCTTATTTAGGTCATCCATGAAAATGTATTATTTTTTATTGTGAATATCGGTAGGGTTGATTCGTCTTATTCGTGAGACCGTAGCTACTCATTTATAAATCCCTAAAATATTTCAATTTTACACTGATTAACTAATAATATAAAATATAAATCATAATTAAATGTCGAATTCTAGAGCTCTTAATTTTATAATTAGAAAAATGAAATAATATAGAATTGACAAAACTTGCCCTACCAAACCTATTCATCTTCGATCGATCACGGCTTACCAACTTGTAGTCCCCCTACACTGAGAAAGCAAACACGAACAGTGGTGGGTTTTGATTGAACATGGCGTCTAAGTTCTGGGCGACGAGAGCTGCTTCGTACCTTAGGATCTCTGTTTCCTGCAGAGCTTTTGCCACTGGTACGTTTATCCATATTTGGTTTCTTGTTTTTGCTGGTTTCTGGATCTGTCATTTCGGCAGTATGGATATTTTTAATGGGTTTTTATCAATTCCAGCACATCTTTTGATCTGCGATTATTGGTTTTGAAGATCTGATCTGTCGGATAGGAGTTCATGGCTGGTTTTGTTTTTGTTATGAATGTTTGTCTGTCTGCGTGTGTTTTCTCTTGTTCTTTGTGTTGTGCATTTTTGAATTAACGAATGTCTTACGGAATTATGTCAACGTTCTTGAGAACGATAAATAGTTGCGGTGGGATTTTACATTGTTATTTAACATGTCAACGTGGTTTGAAAGTGATCTCCCTTTTACGTGACAAAAATGAAGGAATTTGCTGTTACGAACTCACCCTTTGAATATTTGAGACATTTATTACACAGCTAACACATTTTTGACTAGTTTTGATGTGTTTGAATGCTAAAACGAGTATAATTGACCCATTCGAAATGGTGAAACGAACGGAGTGGTATGCTGTGGAAAGGACAATGCTCGTTATGGAAATTGCTTCATCTTCTTTCGAATCATAAATTTCCTGCTCCAATATTTGTGATTCGCGTCACATGGTCCTTGTATGTTAGCTTTTACCAAATAGCCTCAATCTGCGATGTATATTACTATATTAGGACACTGGCATGACTCGGCATTAGTCACACGACAACAAAAGTTGATTGATCGGGAGCAATGGTTACCAATATGGTCCTTTGTTGTTGCTTACATAGTACATCAATGGAAACAATGTAAAGTGACGCAATATACTGGAAATATATTAACTTTTAAACTGAATGAAGTATGGTTGAATTTGTTTACAAACCTGTTTTGTTCATTCATGAAGGCAAATATCGGAAATATATTAACTTGCCTTGTTCTGGATATATCTTATTTGATCTATCATGTTCGTGAAATTTGTCAAGGTTTTGTTAATATGATATCTATTATCAAGATCTCTTCTTTGACTTCTGCAGTCATAAAGGATCTTAAGTATGCCGATTCTCATGAATGGGTGAAAGTGGAAGGCAATTCTGCTACCATAGGCATCACTGATCATGCCCAAGATCACTTGGGGGATGTTGTATATGTCGAACTACCTGAAACAGGTGCTGAAGTGAAGCAAGGTGCAAGTTTTGGTGCAGTTGAAAGCGTCAAAGCAACTAGCGACATCAACTCTCCCATTTCAGGGAAAGTGGTTGAAGTTAACACAGAGCTCAATGATTCTCCTGGTCTGGTGAGTGCTCCTGCCATCAAATTGCGATTTTGTCCTTTCCATCAATTGGCATGTGGCGGTCGCAACCCTTAAGTAATTTCTTTTTCTTTTTGTCATTTTGTTTATACTGATTGTATGTCCAATGCTTCAACTTGCGATATTATGGAAGGGTGTAAGAAATGGAGACAGGAGAAGAAAATTCATCAAAAGAAAAGTCCTGGAAAAAATAAAAAAAACAACAAAAGTAATATTGACAAAAGAGGAAGGACTAAGAAGCAAGATGCCCTTGCAGAGTTAGCACCGACCTTATCGTGTTACATTGTTGGTTGCTTGGGTTTGAGTTTGCTTTGAAATTTGAAGTCCCCGTGGTCCAAAATAAAGTATTTATGCATTTGGTTGCTATGGCTGTTGTGAATAATCAAGAGTACTAATCAGAGTGTACCACAGACAATATGACAATGTGATTGATATATTGTGTTTTTTTTAACGTCTTTCTTTCTATTATTTTAGTACCACCTCCGATGATGTTTATTGTGCAGAAAGGTGTTATCTTGAGAATCAGTGATACAATGATACAATCTCAGACTCAAGAATATTTCAACCACTAAATTTTCATACTTTTCTCAAGTTTCAACGATTCATATCCAAATAATTATTACCAATAAAGTAAAAAATTAATATGGCACTTCCTGTTCTTTTCATATCAGTTATTTATTTGTGTTCGTTATCTTGTAAAGAGGTTTAGTCAGCTAGTATTCATTGCACAAAAGCTGTTTGAATAGATGAGTTTTGCAAAGCTTAAAGGCTGCTTATTCGGGCCGAGTGACAGTGCCAAAAGACTTCTTTTTGTTATATGGTTTTGTCTTCAGTGTCTTTAGTTTATGTTTTGATAGTTGGATCAAATTATTTTATTTCGTAGAATATAACTGATGGTAAAGAGATTTATAGTAGGTAAGTAAGAGAATCATAAGCTAAATCTGCTGCTCAAAGGTCAAGACCTTGATCTTTGCTATATTCTGATTGATGCCGATCAATCTATACTCGATGGTCTTGTGCTCTTTGGAAAACAAGACGATACCATTGACACGGACTTTAGTGCCCTTTTATGGTGCTTGTCCCCATTAATATTCTCACTAACTGTGTTGAATTCTGCATTGAAGATCAATGCTAGCCCTTACGAGAAAGGATGGATCATAAAGGTAGAGATAAGCGAAGCCGATGAAGTAAAAAACCTAATGGGCCATGATCATTACACCAAGTTTTGTGAAGAAGAAGATGCCAAACACTGATGGAGGAGAAGTTCCATGATTCATTGGAAAAATCTTCTCTTTTTTCGAAAAAACAGTACTAAAGAGCTCGAGGATGAAGCAGTTTTGTGAAGCTCCGATTTCTTTTTCATTTTACTTGTTTGACAAAGGACACATTGAAGTTCTTTGTGACGTTTGGATTGAGTTTAAGAATAAATTTTCTTGTGGCTAATCCTATTAGTTGAATTTTCTAGTCTCTTCATGTCTACTATTTGAATAAGTCAAGGTATATATATGCGCGTGTGTGTGTGTGTGTGTGTGTTAACGTTGATATCTTCTGTATCGAGTACTTATTTTTAACGTGTCAAAGACAATGAGTGATCTTTTAAGTTTTATGTTTCAAATCGGTTTTTCAAAGTTGACGTTGTAGTTTCATTTGAATGCACAAATTTGAAGGCCTAAATAAAATTGTCTCAACTTGGATTTTCTCAATACATAAAGCAAAAGTAGAGTTGTCATTGGTTTTCAGTCCATCTCAATCAACATCAGACGAAAATCTTGAATTCGAAATCCAATTATAACAAAAATATAGTCTGTCAAATACCAATATTAGACGACAAACAAAATAAAAACTTAGAGTTTCCAAAGTTTGAACTTTTAGAAGATGACGAAAATGTAGGTAGAGAAACCTTCACTTATTTCTATATATTTGAAATTTAAAGTGTACTATCCAATCCAAGGAATCCAACTTTAATTTACCTATGTATTAATAATAATAATAACACGAGGACAATGATAAAAGACGTTGGACCCGACAGCATCCTTTTACGATGATTAATGACACCGAATAAAGTACTCGTTAGTGCTCAAAGATAAGTAAGCAGGTGGTTTTCCAATTTACTAATTCTTATTCACAGATTATCATGTTATGTACATGCACATATATATTCAAATCTATGTTTCTTATAATTATTTTTAAACTCGAGATTTCGTTCAAACTTGAGATTGTCACCTATGTTAATTTTATTTGATGTAGTGCGTCTTACGTCGCATTCGATTTAAAATTTAGGAATTATTTGGTTTTGTATCAGAATTTTTGGAAATCGAAGCAATAATATATACTCATTAGATATGTGTTAAATATGTTCGTATGATAAAAAAGTAAAATGTAAACTACGACATCTGAGTAAATCGTTCTATCCAAATTCAGTCCAACAAGCTTGATTGAGAAAATATTTATAGAGAAAATCGAAATCATGACATTTTATTACGTGTTCACCTATTTTACTATCTTAAAATTGGTGACGATAAATAAAAATTTTATTTCATAATTTAAAGGAGGGATGTTTGGAAAAGAAGAGATGTAGCCGTTGGTTATAGGCCCTACTTTCCACAGCACAGCACACAACAAAGATTATTAGCTCTCACATGGTCTCGCTGTCTTTTACCCCAAACTTTTCCTACTTTTTCCCAAACTACCCTCCCTTTATGCTGCCATTTTCTTCTCCTGCTCTATTTAGTTCCACATTCACGGCCATTCAAGGATTCTGTATTCACCCCAAAACCTGAGAATTACGTACATTCGAGTTGGAAAAAGGAAGAGATTAACTACACAAATTCCATTTTTTGGTGTAGGAGAGTAAGAAAGGATGACGAAGGAAGTGGGTGAAGAAGGGCATGTGCAAAGGAAGGATTACGTGGACCCGCCGCCGGCGCCGCTGCTTGACATGGCTGAGCTGAAGCTGTGGTCCTTTTACAGGGCACTCATCGCGGAGTTCATCGCCACCTTGCTCTTCCTCTACGTAACTGTTGCTACTGTGATCGGCCACAAGAAGCTCAGCGCCGCCGACCAATGCGACGGCGTTGGGATCCTTGGGATCGCATGGGCATTTGGTGGCATGATCTTCATCCTCGTGTACTGCACCGCTGGCATATCAGGTAAATCCTGCAGCAGTAGTTTTTGCAAGATTCTTACGTGCTTGGTCTGTTTTACCCAGCAGCTCCGGTGGTACTACTGTTTCACCACTTCACTTGATTTTTTCTCTCTACTGTTTTCCCAGGTGGCCACATTAACCCAGCGGTGACATTCGGACTGTTTCTGGCAAGAAAGGTTTCCTTAATCAGAGCTGTAGCCTACATGGTGGCACAGTGTTTAGGCGCCATTTCTGGCGTTGGGCTAGTGAAAGCCTTTATGAAGAGCTACTATAATAGACTCGGGGGTGGCGCTAACTTTGTTGTGCATGGCTACAACAAGGGAACAGCTCTGGGTGCAGAGATAATCGGAACCTTCGTGCTTGTTTACACTGTTTTCTCCGCTACCGACCCCAAAAGGAGTGCACGTGATTCCCACGTCCCCGTAAGAACAAGAAACACGTTTCCATCCACCTTCTTCCGTGGTTTAATCACATGTTCTATCAAGATTTTTGAATATCTTATTATATTACATTTGTAGGTTTTGGCTCCTCTTCCCATCGGATTTGCAGTTTTCATGGTCCATTTGGCTACCATACCCATCACCGGAACCGGCATCAACCCAGCTAGGAGCTTAGGCGCTGCTGTCATTTACAACAACAAACAAATATGGGACGACCAGGTGAATCTTTCTCACAAAACATATCACAGAATCAATCACGATCGACTTTCATTACTAATATATAATTTTGAAAAAATCACGAACTGGTTTTGGATGGATGCAGTGGATTTTCTGGGTTGGACCATTTGTGGGAGCATTAGCAGCAGCTGTATACCACCAATACATCCTTAGAGCCGCCGCCATTAAAGCTTTGGGATCCTTCAGGAGCAACCCTACCAACTAATCGATCAGCTTTGAAATCAATCTTCTCTGTTGCCTTGTCAAGAAATCAAGAAGAGTTCTTTGTTTTACCTTTTTTTTTTTCCCTATTTATGTTTCATTTTGTATGAATCTTGAAATCTCTCTTCTTTTTATTATCATTAATATTAATTTGAATGCAACTTATCTATAAATTTTCTCAAAAACAGATTAGAACAAAATGAAATCTTATTTCGTATTTCACGATTCAGAAATGAACATCTTTTGGAAATGGACTTCTTGATACAAACAAATCCCTTATGTCAAAAATCGATCGAGAATGGAATTATGCGAAGCTAGCTGATGACTTCAAACATGAATTAATCTCGACTTTACTTTTGGGGTATAAGATATACTCACATCATTAATTAGACCACATGAACAAATTATTTCGAGCCTACTTTTGTTTTTTTATTTTTATATAAACTCCAAAAACTATAATAATATAATAATTATTATATTAATTAGTTTGATTATCTTACTACATGTTTTTTCTCAATCATTATAATTTGACGGAAATTATTTTAATCAAAATCAATTCGAACCATATATAAACCATAATCATAACAATCATGAGCCGAAATCAAAATCGTATAGAGCGATCTATCTTCCATTGGAAAAAAACCGTCAATTCGGACAATGACTTTTTGAGTTTACTCAGAACGTAAAGGAGGTCTTCCATTCGGATATGGAAAACTTAGTTTTTTAATTGCGTCCCATTAAAATGAGGTCTAGAAAGTTTAATTTAGTTCAAACTTATAAGGTTTTTAAGAAAATATCTAAAAATACGTTAAGAAAAGCGAAATGAGCGGATTTCTTTAGTTTACATAGAAATCAAATTATCTATTTACCATTTTAGGCTTTTATGTCGATCATTATATTAAATTACAAATTCTCTGAGCTAAATAGAGAGCGAGCTTATATAATTATACCAAATATTATATTTTTTCATTACAATTTTGGTCTTCTATCTCATCAAATTTCAGTTTTAGTCGATGAACCTCAGAGCCACTTCCATGCACATCGAAAAAAATACTAAAGTTGTAAAAAAAAATAAAACCCAAGTACGATTTTTCTAATATTTCTAATGTAAAAGCTGACATATTCTCTGAAAAATTTTGGTGGGGGGCGAATTGCTTGCCTACTTTTGACTAAAGTCCAAAGAACGAAGAAAGCAAAATGAAAGGGGAGGAATTGGGGGAAACTGCGCACAGGCCGAGTGGGAGTGTTTACCAATGTTCATGTGATACGCGCTGGCAAACTGCCTGTGTGTGTGCTGACTTTCACGAGGGCTGTCCTCTCAATGCGTGAATCTTGAGTCATTTCACTTTCGCATACTCTCTCGCTTCAATTATAAATATCACTTCAAACAACAAACACCCCCCGCCCCCCCACAAAAATCTTAAATATGTAGATTAACTTTTTTAATATACTCCTATTTAATTTGAATTTGGAGTCATATAATTAACCAATTATTGAAAAGATAACTAATCACTCGTATAAACACTAGTTAAAAAAATCTAAAATTGAAATTTTTGTGTATAATTTATATTTCCAATGAATTCTTTAATCTTTGTGAAAAATAAACATGCATATATATATTTGAGATAGGTTAATTCGAATCTTACGCAAATGATATACCTGAATTTAGGGGTAAGCAAAATATCGGTCAAACCGAGAAAACCGAAAAAATTTAGAAATTCGGTTCGGTTTAATCGGCTTAATCGGGTTATTCGGTTTAGAAATTCGGTTTATTCGGTTCGGTTCGGTTTTCTTGGGAAAAAATCGGTTAGACTGATAAAACCGAATATATATACATATATATATAATATATATGATGGGCCTCAAATTTGGATAGGATGCATTTTTATTTCTACTGGGCTTTTTACATGACGGAAAGTTGGAAACTCAAACTTAGGCTAGGTGAATTGATTATCTCTGTATATTTGAATCATGTATTAAATTCAGTTGTAGTTTTGTGTAAATATGTTTAAAAAGTTTATTTAATAAAAAAAAATCGATTATTTCGGTTTTTATCGGTTCGGTTTTCTCGGTTTTCTTTTCAAAATTCGGTCGGTTCGGTTTTCGAAAGGTTCGGTTCAGTCGGTTCGGTTCAGACCGATTGCACACCACTACCTAAATTGGAGTCATTGGATCCGACATAAAGATATATATCAGAACCGGCAGAAGCCCGCGCGGTCGAACTTTGCCATAAGCTCGAAACTAACTTTTTATATGAAATTTTCACCATATTCAACAGATAGATAATAACTAGCTATGCGTATCTAAAACATTTTTGGGGGTATACTTTATGAATGTAAGCGTGTTGGGCTCATGGTAAGAGGGCTTGAGTAAATTGGGCCTTTGGAAATCAAATGGACAAGATACAGATTGGCCCACAAAAGTGATCCGCGTGTACGGTGTACCAGATTCCACACACAAACTTGCATTAATCATGCAGGACTTGTTGATGCTTCAAATTCAATGTTTAATTAATATGAGAAATGGTGTAATTAGTGCTCTAATTGCAAAATCATATATTCTATTTCACATTGGATAAGTTCCATTTAATTAATTAAATATTATTTGACTACTCATAATATAAAGTGGCTACATATTTTAATAATTATTAATTGAGTATCTATCTCATATCCGCAATATAAAATATAATCAATTTTTTTAATATAAAAAACGATATTCCATAGAAGGCAAAAACTTGTGTGAGACGGTCTCACAGATCGTATTTTGTGAGACGGTCTCACGGATCGTATTTTGTGAGACGGATCTCTTATTTGGGTCATCCATAAAAAAAATATTACTCTTTTTATTGTGAACATCGGTAAGATTGACCTGTCTCACAGATAAAGATTCGTGAGACCGTCTCACAATAGATCTACTCTCCATAAAAATTTATGGTCACTCTATTATTTCAAATATAGAAATAAAAAACGAAATATAAAATTTTGGGATGTAGAATATTAAATGATTGGGAAGTTAACTAAAGGTCAAGGAGGAATTTTTCAAATTCCAACACTATAGTCGTATTGTCATTAATATAGTTGAAATTTGGAAAAATAAACAAAATCTAAGTAGATTACATCAAGAATTCGAGTATATATAGGTTTAATTAATTTCAAGGCTACATATCAACTCGATGCTTAAAGTAACCATCGAATTTAATATTTTCCTCCGAAATTCCAAGTTTGAACATTAAAAACAATAACCCACAAATTAATTAATAATTAATACCTCTCGTTTCACATCTCATGGATGCTATAAGATGTTTATGTGACCATCTTGTTAAATATCACATCGGATGTCTTCTCACATATTTTTCTGAGTCTCGAGAAATTTTTTATATTATATTCTTCTGAGATGTTAACGTGAATATTTTCTTGAGCGTAAACTTACTGATATAGTCGCACCTTTCTTTTGATCCCGACTTATAATTAAAGATCTTGCTATTATAATCAGTACTTGTTTATGAATTTGTTTGAATTCATTGCATGTAACGTCCACCCCCAGAAAATAACTTCATACGCATTCGTAATTATATATAGATTAGGGCGACAGAAAACGCTACTTTTTTCTTCCACTGTGTTTGGTCAATGCAATTGATGGAAAGGAATTTTTTTTTTAAAAAAAATTAATCTTTAGACTTCTGTAACAAATTAAACTCAATATATATATTTTGTATGAGTATATCTCTTGTGAGACGGTCTCACGAATCTTTATCTGTGAGACGGGTCAACCCTACTGATATTCACAATAAAAAGTAATACTCTTAGCATAAAAAATAATATTTTTTCATTGATGACCCAAATAAAAGATCCGTCTCACAAAATACGATCCGTGAGACCGTCTCACACAAGTTTTCACCATATTTTTTATTACATCAAATGAACTCGTACTAATTTTCTTTTTTCCACGTTGATTAGTTAACTTATCAATGGGTGATTATATGTTATATCAGGAGGAAAACTTCGGGTTTTTTTAAGAAAATATTTATGAGTACATCTAAATTCAAAACAACATATGGGTTCATCAATACTTTTTTTTATTTTTAAATGAGATTGTTATCGCAAACATCCTATATAAACCAACAGTGAAAACCTCAGTTGTGTTCCAACATATGAAAAAGAACCATGATCAATATTACCTAGAATATAAAAAGGCTGGTCGGCTCAATAATTGTGGGCACTGTATTATCAATTGCTAAGAATAGATTGAATTCATTCTTTATGAGTGAGCAATGATTTTGCGTCTCGAACTCGATATCTCGTCTTTTTATTAGGACAATGGCATGGCGCAATGGTTTTGAATAATTCAGAGTAATTCACACTGATTTCAAAAAATTAAAAAACAATTATTTCTAAATTTTTTTTTGGGCAACCTAATTTTTAGGTATACAATGAAATCCGAGGGTCCTATGATTTGAAGTTCATATTTGATGGTTACATTTATCTTCCCATATTCCACACAACGTGAATAGTAAAAAGCTACTGAACTGGAAAACTAAATCATAGCAAAATCCATGGAAACATAGACATCTTCATTACCAAACGATTCGGATATTAATTTTTTTTGACATTTACACTTGATAATGATATTTAAGAAAACATTTAATAGCTAGTACTGGTTCAAATCTTACAAAGCCAATTGTTGGATTATCACAAAAGTAACAAAAGTTTTTTGGATGATTAAATAACTAGTTTGCATATATTGCCAACAAATGGAAGTGGCACAAAAATGGTGGCCGGCTGAGATATCAAATAGTTGAGGTGATTCCAACATGAGTATTTAATTAAATAGACACAAATAT
The DNA here is from genome assembly GCF_012295235.1 of Primulina huaijiensis. NCBI lineage: Eukaryota > Viridiplantae > Streptophyta > Magnoliopsida > Lamiales > Gesneriaceae > Primulina > Primulina huaijiensis. The sequence continues at coordinate 3,497,715 of NC_133322.1, forward strand.
CCTGACAAGTGGCTCTTTAGTGTATCCGAATTGACAGAGTAAGTGAACTTTTGATCAATGATTACCAGTTCAATTAAGTTAAGATTGGAACTTGAACATAACTCAACCCCAAAAGCTAGCTCGAGGGGGGAGGATTGTCCAAGTCCATATATGCAACTCTAGGTTATTTACCCAACCGATTTAATTAAGACAACTTACACACCCCCTCACGTCCAGGAATAAATATCTGGAGCATGAAGTCTACAAATGACTAAACTGTGGGCAGAACAGGTGGTCTAACTATAGGCAGTCCAACACATAACGGTGGAACCAGAGTTCTGATATAATGTTAAGATTAGAACTTACCTAACTCAACCCCAAAAGCTAGCTCGAGAGAGGATGATTGTCCAAATTCATATATGCAATTCTCATGTTATTTATCCTACCGACATGAGACAATTAACAAATTCTTATATAGATATTTTCTCGAGCGAACTTGTCACATAAAGTTTTCTATTAGTTTCACAACGACTAGTCTTTTGCATACGTCATTCAAGAACGAGTCGGCTGATTAATCCTAAAGTATCGGCAAGCCTAGAGAGTCATTGATATATCATCAAAGGGTTGAAAAATTGTGTTAGACGAATAAATAAGAACACAGCCCACTTTTAAAAAAGATATTTTATGAGACTTAGATTCCGATTCAATTGAAAATGTCAACAACTTAGCATATTAGAGAAATGAATTCAGTACGTATTACACGTACCAACTTGTATAGAGACGTAAAAAATTTAACTTCTACAAATCAAATAAAAATAAAATTGATTGTTGGTTTTAATCTTTAAAAAAAAATATATAACGCTAAAAACGAAAGAAACTTATATAGAAATTGAAGAAATAAATTCTCGCCATATTTTTTATCTACACAATAAAATGTAGGAATTTACAAAACGTGGAAGTATAAGAAAATTGATGAAAACTCTTGAAACTAAAATAAAAAGATGAAAATCGCTAGAATCTGGGAGAAAATTTGAAAAATGCTTGAAATTAAAACACTGAATTTTTTCACAGAGTTTGCAATTTGTTTGAACGATATTCAGTTGTGTCAGCAGGGGTGAGCAAGATTTCGATTAAACCGAATTAACCGACCGAACCGATCCAATTTGGAAATTCGGTTCGGTTATTTCGGAAATTCGATTTTCAATTAAAAAAATTCGGTTATATCGGTTAATTCAGTTCGGTTACGGTTTTGAAAATTTTGAAATCGGTTAACCGAATTAACCGATATAATAAATATTATTATTTAATAATTTTTTTAAATCAATTTTTATATATTTTTTAAATTTTAATTTTAAAATCAACCCTAATTCTAATCCACCCTTAATTTTAAAATCAACCATATCAATTTTTATATATATTTTAATTTTTATGTTTTTAATCTATATATGCACAAAATTTTTTTTTTAAAACTAATCGGTAACCGATTTTAATTCGGTTCGATTTTCATCGGTTATGAAAATTAATTCGGTTGGTTCGGTTATGACTAAATATTTCGGTTCGTTTCGGTTCGGTTACCCGAATGCTCACCCCAGGATGTGTGTTTCATTGTTTCTTCCAATGATTCTCTCCTTGTTCACTGCTAGGGTGGTTCTTCCTTCACTCTCCCATTACCCACTTTCGTTCTTCACGATCCAACTCCAAGATCTGGTCTGTAAAACTGATTGTCCACCGCTAGGTTAATTCAAAATGGTTTGAAATAGCTATTGGACTTTTCTTGTGCAATTTGTAGATCAATAATTTTTTAGAGCACGAATTTTTCATTTATAAAGTCAAGTACCCCCTGTTTTAATCATTTATAAAGTTCAATTGATTCTATCCGATTAATGTTGACCAAAAAAATCTCCGCCAAAACATAACGCAAAGAAGCGAGAAAATTGTATTTCTGGTCTTGTATGTTTATTTATTTTTTATGTTTTTGTCATATATGTTGTCAAATTTTAGTTTTAGTACGTTATCTCTGATATGATATCAATGTGACGATGACATGTATAATATCATATTAGCAATCTCGATGAAAAATGATTAAAATGGTAAAAAAAAAAAATTAAGAGTAAAATTTGATAACATAAATAATCAAAATAAAAACAAAACATCCACGGCATGTTTCTTTCCTTCCATCTCGTCTCTTAGTGTTTTTCAAACCTAAACTTTGAAGATAATATCTTGATAACTATTTTTGTAATTAGTATTATTATTCGATTTATAGTTTACTCGATGACGACAGAACGGAAGGCCACCGGAAGTCAGAACATTAACTTAATTGTTGGTCGATTTGACCGTTCATCAAAATAACACGTTTTTTTACACAAGATGTGACAAACATTATGCTTTTGCAAATGTTTTTCTTTTTTCTTTTTTTTTTATATGAACTACATATATATTAGTCGCCTTTATTTAATATGACGTTTGACTCAAAATTTACGAATAATTAGATTTATACATCATTCTATTATATATATATATATATATATGTGTGTGTGTGTGTGTGTGTGTTTTATCGGTTCATCTTACGAACCAAACATGATACTGTATGTATAGATATACAAATCATTTCTAATTTTATATGTGAAGTTGATGGATAAATATGACCCCTAGTTTTTAAATTTTCTATAATAACCCATAATTTTTTTTAATTTTTTTTTTATCTAAATATAATTTTTTTTAAATGTAAAACCCGTTTTAAAGATGTTTATTCAGTTTTTATCTCTAGAATTTTCTCTATCTAAAATTGTATGCGTGGAGCCCAGAGCCGGACCTCTGCTTCGCTGGCTGGAAGCCTGGAACCTATTCCATTGTGGAACTTTAATGGGGTTTGTCTATTGAGAAAGAACACACTTTCACTTGCCTCAATCAAAGCACTCAATTCTACAAGTACTCTGCTTCCCCTCCCCCTATAAATCTTTTGGGTTTCTTCTTTTTTGAATTTTTTTACTATTTCATCGCCACTTCGCAGCAACAAATCTTGCTCTGCTTGAAAAAGAGAACTACAAACAAAAAACCCACTTCAGTTTCTTCCTTTTCCCTTTGATTCGATGGATCTAAGGATCTAATTCCTCTTTCACTTTCAGATCCTTTTTCCTATTCAACTGTAAAGGTAACTTCTTTTGCATACCTTAATTTTGTGTATTGTTCTATTCAAAAAAGAGTTGTAAATATAGTTGATACTGTTGGCTGCTTAAAGGATTTCAAGACATTGTTTTTCTCCCTATGCTTTTTGGAAGTTGAAGCTTCTAGAATTTCAACCAGCTGACCAAAAATGTTTCGAGAAATTAGTTAATTTTAACTACTTTTTGGTTATTTTTCCCCCGAACCTTCCCCTCCTCAGGTAGGCTCCTGGGTCTTTTGGGTTATTATTATAAGATCTGTGTCTAATTGGAAGGTCATTTTATACTTTTATTAGTTTCCTTGTGGCAACTTACCAGAATCGGGCGTATATTAGGTGATCATAATGCGTATATATTACTTTTCATTTTGTTGGATTGTTGCTGTTCGTTCATATCTTAAATCTGATTGTTTTGTGTTATGCTGGCCTCTAAGTGCTCGTACTCGGTGCTTGTAGGTGAGGGATTGATTTATGGTTATGCAATCGAGTTTAACCTCAGGAAAAAAGTTAGCCTCGGTGCTTATCGGATGCTGATAATTCGATGGTGGTTCAGATGAGATGAGGGATGTTTTCTGGGTTGTTAAAATTATTGAGGGCCTGTTTTCGGCCCAAGGCTGATCGATATGCTCACATAAGTTCAGATTCCGGTGGTCGACAAGATGGACTTCTGTGGTATAAGGACTTGGGGCAGCATTCTTGCGGAGATTTTTCGATGGCTGTAGTTCAAGCAAATAATTTACTTGAGGATCAGAGCCAACTTGAATCTGGTTGTCTCAGCTCGAATGAATCAGGGCCATATGGTACTTTTGTGGGAATTTATGATGGACATGGCGGTCCTGAGACTTCTAGGTTCATCAACGAGCACCTCTTCCAACATCTGAAGAGTAAGTCCTGTGATTATTGTTCAATTAAGAAATCGGATCAGTGGTGACGTCGAGAAACTAAATTTTATCTATCGTATGTATCGATTTTTTCAGGGTTCACTGCAGAACATCAAACCATGTCAGCAGAGGTTATTAGGAAAGCATTTGAAGCCACGGAAGATGGCTTTTTCTCAGTCGTCAGCAGGCAGTGGCCCGTGAGACCCCAGATAGCAGCGGTGGGCTCCTGCTGTCTTGTTGGAATCATATGCAGTGAAACTCTTTATATTGCCAGTCTTGGTGATTCTCGGGCTGTTTTGGGGAGACTTGTTAAGGCTACAGGGGAAGTCCTCGCCATTCAACTCTCGATGGAGCACAACGCGAGTTATGAGTCTGTGAGAAAGGAGCTTCAATCCCTACACCCTGATGACCCACAAATTGTTGTTCTAAGACATAACGTATGGCGTGTGAAAGGTCTCATACAGGTTGGTTCATTTGGCCACATTTTGCTGCAAACATTTATTCACTGCTGCTGTCTTTTTCCGTTGGCTATCAATTCACGATGGGAACGACTGTTTCCTTGAAGTGGGAAAATCTTAATTAAATTCCCGTTGGTACATTTTTATTGTGTAGAAATGGTTTGGGACCACATTTGCTTTTTATACTGTTCCTCCCTATACGCAAAGGGCTGTCAGAATTTGTTCTCCTTATTTTTTCATAATGATCAGTGCAAAATGATAAAACATTTTCATATGCATAAACATCTTCAATTTGTCGGCTCTTCCTCAGTTCGAACCTGGAACTACTTGGCTATGGCTGAAACTATTAGCATCTAAAAAGATGTTGGTATCCATCTCTATTGAATGAATAGAGACGCATCCATTAAGACAAAAAATTTGGACAGTTTTTCACTAATTCGTCTTCTTTTTTGTGAAATCCTGCAAAATTTATTCTTACCATTTTTTTTATTTTTATATATTGTGGGATTTGCGTTTAAGTCAGCAAATCATCTCTAAATATTTATTCTACATGTTTGTCCTCTACACAGGGCATGCAATTTCTTATCTTAGGTTTGCTAATGTTGCTTTTGACCTTGGTCAGTGTTTAGTTGGACTGAATGTGTAATTTACAGATCTCAAGATCTATCGGAGACGTGTATTTGAAAAAGGCTGAATATAACAGGGAGCCGTTGTATGCAAAATTTCGTCTCCGCGAACCTTTTAAAAGACCAATTTTAAGCGCAGAACCAGCAATTACTGTGCAACAGTTGCTGCCTCATGATCAGTTCATCATATTTGCCTCAGATGGCCTTTGGGAGCATCTTACCAACCAAGAAGCCGTTGATCTGGTCCAAAATCATCCACACAATGTAAGATGTCTAACCCACGGAGACGATTTTACCTTTCTTGTTTGGACTGTAACATAGTGCACCAAATACTTACTCATATTGAAATTAATACATGGACATCTGAGTGCTGTCTTCTCTTGTTTCCCTTCCGTTCTTTCATAAATTTATGAGAGCTAGGTTATACACAAGCATCAGTCATAACTTGAAAAGAATAGCGACTCCTAGAATCTTAGTTTTGGTCCTCGTTGGTTCCGATCACTGGCCAACTGTGGCTGCGGTTATTGATAACAAGTTTCTTGGCATGATTGATCGAATAACTATAAATGGTGTTTGATAATGTGTGTAGGCCAATGTACGAAAAAGACTAATGATGTGACTTTACGTGGCAAATATGAATTAGAGGCTGTGTAGGACAAAGGGAAACAAAAAGTGTCTTACGTGCTGACAATAAAAGGGGATCATGTATTTAGTTTTATACCCTTTCATAAAATTCCAGTGACAAGAAAATTATCAAATCTTCTGTACCTCGATTGTGCAGGGCATTGCAAGAAGATTAGTGAAAACGGCATTGCAAGAGGCCGCAAAGAAGAGGGAGATGAGGTACTCGGACCTGAAAAAAATTGATCGCGGGGTGCGTCGTCATTTCCACGATGACATCACAGTTGTGGTGTTATTTCTCGACTCAAATCTGGTGTGCCGGGCAAGTTCCTTCAGGACTCCTAAAATATCCATCCAAGGAGGGGGCATCAATCTTCCTCCCAACACCCTTTCACCATTAACTGTGCCCACGGAAACTGGCTCTACCTGACTGTCAACTGTTTCTGATGCTATGTGAATAAGGGGAGGTAACTAACAGCCAGGGGAGTGGCAGAGCCTTGAATTCTTTTATATGCTCTGTAATTTTAAATTGAAGACTAAAACTCCCTATCATTTTGGTGCCAAAGAGAAACAGGAAAGACACCCAACCTTAAGGTGACATTCACTGTAGTTTGTGTTTTGGAGCAGACTTGTAGTCTGCATTTGTCTTCTATATCCCTATACCATTCTCCTGTATTTTCTTTCTATCTTTTTATCCCTTGTAGACACTTGTGAAGCCTGAGGCTGAACGGCCTTATTGACTCTTATTTTGAGATAAGTTTAAGCTACTAAGATCAAGGAATACAGCTGGCATTGGAAAGTCAATAGCTACTCATAAATTGTGGTTTGGATGATCGTAATTTAGCAATGCAGCTTCAGGTTTGCTTCTTTCCTGTTAGATCTAGTCGATGACTCTCAATGGTTTGAGTTCGTGACTCAAATTACTTTCTTTTGAAAACTGGTGATGCTTGTGCCTTGAACGGGTAAACAGCTTGAGGAGTTATCATCATGATGACTTGATTGATTTCCCGTAATTATATGAGAAGAATCAGTCTCCATAAATTAAGTAATATTCTGGAAAATTTTAAACCATCCTTCAACACTTTCATGTATTCTAAGGTTCTAAAATTCGCTAGACATTAGTCGAACATCAAATCAAAGCTTACCCCTCTTAGGCGGAGTCTAGGCACTGCTAGACGGATTCCACAATATCAATAAAATAAGACCAAGTTAGGGCAAGCCAACAATGATATTTCTTGTGGGACTTTGATTTAACGTCGATAAAAAAAAATTACTTCTCTTTTTTTTTTAATTGGACTCTATTAAAATTAAAAATAAAAAAAAATTTAAAAATAAAAATAAATAAAAACCCAAAAAAAACAATAAAGTAATTTTCGTCCGCAAGGGCTACCTAAGTCCGCCTAGCCACCTAGGCTAGTACTTTTTCGGTGGTGCCGACAGCCCAAGTCAATTTTTAGAAAACTGCACATATTTGGCAAGACTGTTATAAGTTCTCGCCACCCGAATCATTATTTGCAGACAAGAATGGCAAATTTCCAATTTTTTTCCATTTAACTAGCAAGTCAACAAAGGAAACTACGATGCCGTCTGTGTCCAAAATACATGAAAAATATAATGACAGCTCAGGTGCCATCCAACTGAGTATAATAAAGATGACTATTTTCGAGATTAATCCAGAAGAAACAAAAAACTGCTGTCGAGATATAGATGGAAGCATATATATTCACTAATATACACTCTACCACATTGTTTGTACAATTACAATGGACAAATGAAAGCATGGATTGGCTTTTGCTAGGAATTACATGCACACGCACAACCATAGCATGATAGCATACGCCCATACATGGTATATGTCATCAATTTGTGTGTCATCCTATCTCAAGTATAAGGAGACCAAAAGCTGTGAGAAGAGTATGAATTCACTCATAACGGTAACGGGAGAGTGTAAGCCCATAAACGGGACGATATCGACTTGCAACCAACTCTCAACTGCTGAACCCACTACCGCACCAGCCACAAGACCTCCAATAGTAATCACTGTTGCCTTCCCTGTATAGACATTATTCATGTTAAAATTATTCATGTTAACATTCAATTATTAAATCCTAAAACCAGATTTGATATAATTACAATTAAGACGCGATTTTTATCTTTTTTTTTTCATTATTGTAATTTAGTTCTAGGGTAGATTTCTTGCCATATTTCTCTCAATATATTACCACCTATGTAAGAGGGTGGTAATTGTGTACTAAATTGACAGAGATTAATATAGTTCTGGTCTGATACAGAGCATGTAAAACATTGTGGCCAATTACATAAATTATGTATGCGCACACGCTCTATTCACTATATATCTACTATTTAAAAAAAGTTATATTGTGATGGAATATTGTAAGAAGGGGTAAAACCGGAATCGGAATGAAGCCTATATATCCTAACTTCTAAGAGTCGTATCAGGAAGCCACCTAGAGAATCTCATCAAGCCACACAACACAAAATCACATTCGTAGCACAACAAGACTTGTTACATATAACACAAGATCCAACGAAAACAATGGCATATTTATGGAATATGTGTTTAAGAACGACACGAGGCAGATAAAAAAAATTGGTAGTATCAGTAAATTCAGTGTTGTTTATGTGCTCATTGGGCGGAGTGTTTCAAGTTTTTAACTTCATCCATTTGTAGACCTCGAACTTAATGTTCCCAAGGCCAAGAATAACTAACACATAAGTTAAGAATGGGTCAACAATCTTTCATGTCTCTCTTTCACCTAAGGAGCAAAATACATTGCTTATAGTTCCCCCGCAAGTTTCTGTGAATGAAAAGGAAACATAAAAAGAAATCAAGGAGACAAGATATGATCTACACTAGCAAGTAAAAAGATTCCTCGACGTTCTTCACAAGTCCTTTCACCTAGAACTACTACAGCCTACAGGCACACCTGTACCGACTAGCTTAGAGTTATTTTTTCTGATTCCCCTGAAATGAGCTTTAGTATCCTTGCTTGTTACATGTATCCATCCATCTCCACTTACTCAACATAAATCAAGAATTTTAAGAGCAGTATGTTCTTTGAAGAAAGTGAAATGGTCATACTGGCAAACAGCCTGCTTAATAGTTTCTAAACCTGTAAAGTCTGACAAGAGCTACCACAGACAATCATATAAAAATAGGTTTTTCCTCAATGTGCAGAGAATTGCAAAACCAAGAACTTGAATAAACTGCAAATAGGTAAAAGAGCTCCCGAGCAGAAACACATCAAACCTTTGCCCAAAGTAGTACTGTTATAGACAATCATATAAAAATTGACATCCAAAAATTGCAAAACCAATAATCTAAATCAACCTAGTATAGTTAATTTAAAAGGGCTTAACCAGAAATAGCATCAAACACTGCTAATAAAAAATATCATAATTTTTTCTTACCCAACTTTATATTTTTCTTGGTCATGAAATACAAGGATGTCCCAAAACTAGTTGCTAAGATCAGGCCAGGCACATCAGCCACTGCATATGGCGTCGTTGAAGATGCTGAAACTCCATTTACATATGTCAAGACCATTAAAACCCCATAAACTCCGGCTTGCACACCCAACTCACTGGTTGATGGTGCTTCAATCGAAAGAGGTGAACTTTTTACAGTACTCCGTAGCCATTTAGGCATTGAATCCATTTTAGGAGCATTTACAGGTTTAACATCAGCATAACGAATGTTGCTATTCACAACTTTCCCCGCTCTCCTTTGTGATAAGCTTTGCATCAGCAGCATGTCATATGCAGCCTCTACCTGTATGGTGATAAGCCATATTAAACCATGTATTGGCAAGAATAAAATAACTCTATGTAAAATCCTGACATATACGGCAGGATATACATTTAAAAAGGGTAGAAGTTAACTGGTCTACAACTCCAGATGCTATGCATCTCTTACGTGGAAGCTTGTGATAGTCCAACAACTAAGTGCTTCAACTTGTGTATTTCACCAAATGAGTGCATTCACATGGGCATGCAGTATGGACACATTATCTCATGTGTTTTTTCTTATCTTCTATTCCCAAATGAGTACATTTCGCGATTGTGGATTAGCAGACTCTAGATCGTCTGGTTTCTTTAGAATGAACAGAATGGTTGTTTGCTACCTACAGTTCCGTGTGCCCTCAGCATATCGATTTTCAAAGCTCAAATTCATCTTCATTTTTCCACATTTTAGGAAAAATGGGCAGTGCACACCAATTTTCAAGTAAAGCTGTTTTCTCTTCTGCTCAATTGACTGGAATGTAGCTTAGTTATTGGATCAAATGTAGCTTAGTTATTCATAGGGGTAAAAACAAATAATATAAGTTTTTAAAAAAATGTAGAAGTGACAAAATAATAACTTTAACGTGCGTGAAAGGGGTCACCTCCATGCAGCCCACCCTCCCTCTTCAGTTGAAGCACTTGATATTTGATTCTAATTTGGTGTCTCATACAAAATTAGGTGACAATCCTTGTACACAACTGAAGAATTTTATTCAATGTCTAATTAAAACCAAGATAAGCAAAAAATCCAGTAAATCACATGAAAAATAAAGACCTCTTGTTCTACTCAGTTTCTCAAATTCGTAAACCTACCAGATGCAAGCTTACAATCCAAGCCACACACTGATATACACCAAAACTACAGATTTTCACATAAATATATAAAGCCACAAACTTGAGCAGAAACCCGTAATTCTCAAACTAAGAAATGCAAATATAAACACTACAAGCAATGTAATAAGCAAACCCCACAACTCAGTTTCCACAAAAACTTGAGTAATCGCTATTAGCAAATATTAAAGACCCCCCAAAAAAATGTACAAGAAATTTCAACAGACCTGAGAAATTGCTTGCTGGTCATCTTTACAAGCGGCAACAAGTGAATTCTTGGCTCGAAGAATATCCTCAAACGAAGCTTCCTCTGGAACACCGAGGAGTTTGAGGGCATTCTCCACTGACATCTCGAAAGACGCCGAATCGTCAGCTCGTGAGCCAGCTTGGATCGGCAAAGCTAGCATGCGCCGGGTCAACCGTGTACCCCACGAACCACGGCGGTCTGGCTCGACCGCCTTGATTATCGGGGTTGAGGGAGGCCGGAGAGGAGTTGGGGGTCTGGGTCTGTGCGAACCGCGGCCCAGAAGTGAGTGATTTAGCCGGACCGATAGAGCTGTAACCATTTCTGTGCGTGGCTGTGTGAAGAATGAAAGGTGTTTAATGGTAGAAGCAATCAAGATTATTGGGGAGCTTTCATGGTTGAATAGTGTAGGGGGGAGGGAGATGAAATGAACTAATGTCTCGGTTTTGGAAGCAAGCTTGTAATTCTTCGTATGTATACATCATAATTATGTAAATATTATATAATAAAATCATGTTTATTGTAATTACTTATTAATCTCCAAATATGACATTTTTTAAAAAAAATTATGACTTTTATCAAACATAATAAAACCATCAAAATCAAGAATAAATGAACTTTGAAATTTGTTATCAAATTTATCCCCTCGAGGCTCCATGTCCAATTTTTTTGATCTTTTTCTCACATATATGTACTATTATATTAAGTGTGAGGACATAATAATAATTACCTAGATAGGACACCAACCTTTTTTTTTCCAATTTTACCATTATATGATATTAATATTACATTTTTGTTTTTTGTTTTTGTTTTAATTTCAACACACATTTTTATTTTTATTTAAAAAATTCAAATATCAATTTAGTCTTTTGATAATTTGTTAAATTTAACTTTAGTCTATCAATAATAATAAAAAAGATTGTACACACACATTGCGTGTGTATAGTAACTAGTAGTTTAATATGTTTCACTTGGAATGCCCACATTTGGTTCAACAAAATGCAAGCGATATTTACCCATATTAAATCAACATGTTTTATTTATTGAAGAAGTAAAAATCAGTGGTCCAGTAGGTTCATAGGCTCAATGAAGATCACAATTAAAAGAATGGCGAGAAACAGTAACCGAGATCGATTATTAAAATATACATGAGAGTTCACGACTGATTCTGTTAATCTGTTGAAATAGCAGTAATTTCTAGAGCCATTTATTCAATGATATCTTTACTCAGTACTTCTATCAATTAATATTAATTTGCATGTGTGTGGCTATTAGTAGGCCTATCAAAGAACTGGAGCCCGAGAACCAACACTTTCTCCGTGTGATGATGGCCGAATAATGCCTAAAGTTGGCTTATTGTATGCCAAATCTGTGGCTGGGAAGTGGGAACTTCACTCTTCGTAATGAAATACCTTGGAACCTATGGATGTCCTTTGTGAACCGCTGCATATTTTGCCATTGATTGGCAGAATAAAACACTGCCACAACGAACAGATAATCCCAAGATGTTTGCTTGCTGGAGGGTTTGGCCCCGCTTTTTTCCAAGAGTGTTGCTAATGCCAGTTTCAGAGGTGGGTTTTGTTGCAGAGCAGGGAATCCAGTTGTATCTCTCACTGAACGTAAGAGCAACAGCATAGTATGCCGTGCTTGAATCAGCATAGTATGCCGTGCTTGAATCAGCATGCAAGTTTAAACGTGGGAGTAAATGATCTGTTAAGAATCCATTCAACTTGTGCACACGAACAACAATTAGTCATGCAGGAGATTCATGTTTTTTCCTCAACGCCTATAATTTAGCACTTCTATGGTTTTAGGGTTCTATTATCCATGTAAAAATATATTTAATCTTGTGGATGAGCTTGGCATCAAACCCTTTACAAGCTGGACAAAGTCTGCACAATATTCAGGAGGAGGACTGGAGGTAAGCTGTGCAGCTTTCAGTATTTCTTACGCGTCTAATGGAATCTTAATTGGGTTTTGCTCAATCTTATTTCACTTTTTTTTTTTTTTAAATCATGACTCTTTTAACATCTATGGATAAATTCCTAATCTTTTGGTCGCTGTCTGTATCTTTGTTTGATGTGGCCAAAATTGCCACTGAAATATTGAAGGATTCTCTTCCTCGGGTTTTTTCCTTCACGTTGAATATCCTATATTTCAAGATGTCCAGCAATTGCCAACTCCATTTGGCACATTATTCAACACTCAGGTGTCTCTCTCCTGGAGCAGTTAGACTATTTGAAACAAAACAACATTCTTATTATCACTAATTGAATTATCCTGCTGCTATACTTCGTTCGACTGCCATTCTTTGATCGGTTGACATCCCTTCCTCTAATGACCGTTGGTATGCTCAGTCACAAATTTACCCGATTTTCGAAATAACGCGTCATAAATCTAAGAATCCTTTCTTCCTTTAACAACTTCCGTTTGCAGCTATCGATTTTCACAATACAGACGCTGCTTGGAGGAAATATGATCCTGGTGAGGAGATTTGACTTTTCCATGGACTCCTTTTTATTGAAACTTGTGATTATGTCAAGTAAATACATTTGATGAATTTGTTTGTGTTCTTGAACTGCTCAGTTAAGGCAAGGGAGATGCTCAAACAGTTTGGATGCTTGAAAAGGCTTTATCAAGATGTTTTTATTCCGTTGATTCACGTTGGACTGTATGCACCTGCAGAGTAATATAGCGCAGCTGCAAATTTAGGATTGCTATATCATTTCCTTCTTGCTAACTAGGTTTGATCGGTCGACAATTTTCTTTTACTTTCCGAGTTTGTTTTGATGGGATTGCTAAGAAGTTATAGATATCGTCCTTAATGAGGAAACATGTTGCATTTCTCAATTAATTTATGAGAGAGAGAGTTTTAAGGCTGATGCCTTCATATTGGCTGTTGTAGTCTCCACTCTACAGGAAATAATACACAGCAGGTAAATCCAATCAAAATTTTCCGACTGTCAAATCTCTGTCCTACATCAAATTTGAAATGAAAACTCGAGCTACTTTTAAGTTTTGTGAAGAAACTTGAGTGTATAACTGGATGTCTATTTTCAGTTGTGGTTAAAATAGCTAATATCCAAATTTTACTCTCTGGATTCTGTGGCAGCTCATACTTTTACTACTGAAATAGCAAATTTTACCATGTACTAAACCAATGCTGAGGTTCGACATGGGCCTGTCATCTGTGGGTTTAGAGTGACGCTTGTGATATTCATTGTTGTGCTATTTGTTTTTTTCACACTGTTATGTTTACTTTAGTGTGGTATTATGAGCAAGAGAGGACTTTCTGAAAATTCTGAACTTGAAAAGCATAGATTTGCTTACTCTGAAGATTCAGCTCGATAGGAAAGTATCTGGGCTTAATAGTTTTTTATTTTTTTCATATAGCCACTAGAAACATTAAATTTTTTTCTAGCTCACATTTGAAACCAGTTAGTTTACTTTGTTCATCCTTTCTAGTTTCTACACATCCAAATGAACAGGTTAACACTCCATATGCGAGCAATGTATCATCTGGGTTCGATGGTTCTCGTGCTTGGTCATTTTCTGACTCAAGCATCTATTATGATGAACTAAAAGGCAGTACATCGACGGTTATTGAAACTGATTTTGTAAGAAATCTTGTTTCTTAGGTCTTATCCTCTTTATACCTCAGTTTTCTTTACATCTGCTTTGTAAACAAACATGATAACTTAAAAATACAGTGTAGACTGTTCGTCTGATATTAATGGTTGATATTTAGTGCAGTATCATGCCAATGACTTGTTACCTCTGAAGGATGACAAAATTGTTGAAAAAGTCATGTTTTGGCTCTCAAAATGTGTCAAGGAGTTTGAAAATGCAATGGTCATTGATAAAGAAATGGGAAGATTTCCAAAAATTCTGACTCATTATTTTCCAGGTAACAATTAGAAAGTTTTGTCATTAGCTAACTTTTTCCATACTTTTTCCCCACACCATCTGGCGAAAACTGTTAACTCAATCTTGGGCATCCTGTTTCTCAATCAAGGCTCCTTCACTAGATATAATGTGTCTAGGTTCATACAAATATATGATGCAAGGATCTACATTATTTCCAAATTTGTTCATGGCTGGAGATTGGATACTAAGCTGCCACGGTTCCTGGTCACAGGTACATTAAAAAAAATGGAAATCTGAAATCATTTCAATTACTTCAAAAATGATCTTATCCAACCAATTACTTCAAAAATGATCTTATCCAACCGGACCTGTAGGTCCACTAACGTAAAGCCGCGAAGCGCAAACGAACGTGAACTGTTATACCGAATCCGCCAATCTTATGTGACCTGACTGGAGGCTGCCAATAGAGTGGTGGATTATCTTGAACAAGGAGCATTTGCCAAAATTATACCACTTGAAGAAGACGAACCTCACATTCAATCTCTGCCACTCTTGAATCGAAATCTCAATGACATAAGAGATCAGCTTCCGTTTTCGAAATATTTCCTGCAATAGCAGCCAACCAATGAGCTCAGTATGGAGCTGCCAGTTTATGTCCATGAAATGGATACACTATCTTAAGATATAAAGTTTGTTATATTGTACGTAAACATTCTTGTTTTTCATGATTCTTGGTTTGGATAAAAGAAGGGGGAAAGCTTCATATTCCTTTCCAATTAGTTGCTAAATATTTTCATGTACTTTTTGGATAGATCCTTCATTCCCCAATTACCTCTCTTTTCTTTACTTTATTCCTGAATATTTTACATGAATCTTTCCACTAATTCTTTCCTTAACTTCGTTTCATGAATATTTTGATATACTTTTCCAAAAGATGCATCCAACTCCAAAGTGGAGAATGACAAAATATGCTGGAATGGACCAACATGAATTTTACATGGTTCTCAAATATGTTGTGTGCTTAAGAAAACGTAACATATGGACCAATTTGGATACAAGAATCATGGGTCAAGAAACAACCAAGATTTTTGGTCTTTCAAATGATTTAAAGGGAGAGTGAAATAGAGGTCCAAACGCTACAATTGTATGAATTTTGCTATAACTTTAGGGTGTCAATTCGGGTGTGTCGGATCGGTCGGGTCGGGTTGAGCAATAGTACCATTCAAAAATTGCTTAACCCGAACCCAACCCGAACCCGAGTCGACCCGAAAACTCTTAACCCAAACCTGAAACCGAATCAATCCGATCAACACGTATAACATGATTTTGATTTTTTTTTTAAAATTTTTTAAAATAAAATTCAAATAATAATAATAATAATATTTTAATTTAAACACATAATAACAAAATCTCCTTCATATATATTATTTAAATTTGAAAGTCTAATTGTAGAAAAATAAAGTATATTTATAAAATCAAATAAACAATTATTTAAAAAATAAAAAATATTCAAAATAAATATTAAATTATGAAAATTTATGATATAAAATATACAATAAATATTTTTCAGACATACAATATATAAAAATGTAAGCAATATTTATTAATTATATTTTTTTTAAAAAAATTAAAATTTTCGAGTCAACCCGGGAACCCAACCCAATCCGATCATTTTTTTTCGGGTCAGCTATCGGGTCCAACCCTATCTGACCCGAACCTGAAAACTTAAAACACAAACCTGATTTTTTTTGGGTTAAACCGTGTCGGATTAGTGACTCGTGTCTGGTTTTGACACCCCTATGTAACTTCCCAAGTTTAAATTATTTCCATCCTTTTTATTAAAAAATATATATATTTAAATTTAGCTTATGTTACTATCAATTATCAATGCTAAAAAAAATTTGTTTGACTAATTATTGAATTTAATTCAAATATGAGATGATTTCTTTCCCGAGCTTTAGATCTCGCTTCAATAATTATAATTATTCTGTTCGCTGCAACTCCTCCTTCTCCCCCATCTGATTCAGAGCTAGGTATGTCACAATTCAGATCCAGTTTCTGTATTCTGCTTCTCTTTTAATTTTGCGTCGTTTGTTTATATGTATAGGAATCACTATCATTGTCATATTCATTTTTCTCTGCTGCTTTTATGTGTATGTGCTAGTGCGTACTGCGGATTTGGTTCATTATTTCGGCTTTGAAGTGAAGTGAAATGAAACTCACTGCAACTGAATTTGATTGCTTCAAGTACCTTTTTTGTTAACCTTTATTATTTGTTGTGGACTGGTGAACCGTGGATTAGATTTAGTATGGGCGTGGCGCAAAACAACGTTGAAATGGAGGAAGGAACTTTGGAGATTGGAATGGGTATGTTCTCATTGTTACTTTTCTTATCTACTGTAACTGTACCTATGCCAAAAAATATGGAGTTAATACACATTTATAAATATCAGTTCTTTTGTCATTATTGAGGTGTCATTTCAGGGGCTCAATATCAACACATGATTCTTTTCTAATGTGTGTTTTGGAACACATATTAGGACCATGTATGTATTTATATAGATGAGATTTTTATAATCTAGTTTGTGACAGATGGATTTCTATGAGTAACTATTGTAGAATATATCCTTCAAGCATTGATTGCTCACCAAGCGAACACTTTAATACTTTTTTTTTTTTCGCAGAATACAGAACTGTGTCGGGAGTTGCTGGACCTCTGGTTATTCTTGACAAAGTCAAGGTGAGTGCGGTGCTGTGGTGTACCCTATCAGTCAGTTCTATTTTGTGTCTCTCAGTATTGACATATAATTCTACAAGTACTGTTATGATATATCTGAGAAGTGTATAATATTGGGTGTTGCTTCAAAAATGTTCAGGGACCTAAGTACCAAGAAATTGTCAATATTCGCCTAGGAGATGGAACAACCCGACGTGGGCAGGTCTTGGAAGTTGATGGCGAGAAGGCTGTTGTTCAGGTGAATATCATCCAAGTTTATTACTCTTTGTTTTTTGTTGGGTTCATCTTCTTATTTCCCGCATTTTGCTGTGAGATCTTGGATCATTTGGCTTGCCTTTAGATTCCCCTTTGTACAATAAATCACAGAATTATGTTGTCACTAGCCTTTATGGCAAGTGATGGATGCCACTTTTTTTTAAAAAAAATTCCTGTAGATCTATTAGAGTTTTATTGAGGACTTAGTTGAACTTCCTACCGAAGAGATACTTTTCTCTTGAGTATAAATATAACTGTTTTCTAATTCCCACTTTTTTACCAGGTTTTTGAAGGAACGTCTGGAATCGATAACAAATATACAACTGTTCAGTTTACAGGAGAGGTGCGGCCGTGCAGTAGTTCTCCCTTACGCTTTCTTTCTTTTAAAGTCACAATGTGTTGGATTGCTGTTGCTGAAGCAGTATGAACTTATTGCTGCATGAGTTTGTTGTAAACCCAAATATTTCGTCTTGCAATCAAAATAAAAGAAAATAACTTGTTTAATTTATTTATCAGTACTATTTCTTCAGCTGCATTTATCATAAAATTGTTTTTTTATTTGTCTTCCTGGAAATTGCAAATTTTGCAGGAGTGGAATTTGTATGGTTACTGAATCACAATACAATCACATTCTTGAACCGTGAAATTTATCTTTCACCTCTTACTTTGACGTTGCCCTTAAAAAAATAGTTGAATCTATGACCTATGGGATCGACCTGTTTAAAATTGAGGTGAAAACTGCTGTTCAACTTTGGTAGTAGTGCTTTATTAAAGTTCATGGTCTATAATCTCCAGGCAGTAAATTCACAAAAGTCTTTCTATGAACAGGCATTAGTTTACGAATCTTGATGAATGCTAGGAAGTTAAACTATTAATTTATGATTATGTTCTCTTGTAGGAAAGATTGTAGTGATAATTTATGAAATTTTCATTTCTTATGATCCTCAAGTTTTTTTTTCCTTCATATTTTCTGATTGTGTATCTGTAACTTGCTTCCAGGTTTTAAAAACACCTGTCTCGTTGGACATGCTTGGCCGTATTTTTAATGGTTCTGGGAAGCCCATTGACAATGGGCCGCCTATTCTTCCGGAGGCTTATTTGGATATTTCTGGCAAGTAACATTAGAGTATGAGTTAGATTATGTCCTTGTGTATACATGTTGCCTGCACACTTGATGTGTTCTTTACCCTGTTTTCTTCAGGGAGTTCCATTAATCCTAGTGAAAGAACGTATCCTGAAGAAATGATACAGACTGGAATTTCTACTATTGATGTCATGAACTCAATTGCCCGAGGGCAAAAGATTCCTCTTTTTTCTGCTGCTGGTCTTCCTCACAATGAAATTGCTGCCCAAATCTGTCGTCAGGCTGGTTTGGTCAAACGGTTGGAGAAATCTGATAATCTTCTTGAGGTGTGTGATCCCTCTAAAAAAGTTCTGCAGTAGAGCAACTATTATTGATCCCTATGTCCTGTTGTTGAGTTGGACTCTCTAACTATGCTTGATATCCATTTAGTTTTTGTTGCTTTATGCTTTGGTTGCATTGTTGAGTGTATGCTGAAGCCCATATAAATGTAACATGGTGTTCTTCAGAGAGAATATTCTCTTTCTTGTTCGGAGAGCCTTCATTTAGACCTGCGGACATTAGCAAGGTTTTCTACTGCATGGGATAATTTATTAATATATGTTGTACTTGATTTTCTTATCTTTGATATCTCCAGAAGTCACTTTTTTGTTGGTTCTTATTATCTGCTTTTATGCTACAGCATGATGGAGAAGACAATTTTGCCATTGTCTTTGCAGCTATGGGAGTCAACATGGAGACAGCCCAGTTCTTTAAACGTGATTTTGAGGAAAATGGATCCATGGAGAGAGTGACCCTTTTTCTTAACTTGGTAACTGTGCCCGCCCGTTGGTTATGTTGGTCCCCTGTAAACCGTGCTGATGTACTGTTTTCATTGGGTTATGATGTCCTCTGTAGGCCAATGACCCAACAATAGAACGCATCATTACTCCACGTATTGCTCTGACAACTGCAGAATACTTGGCATACGAATGTGGGAAGCATGTTCTGGTCATATTGACAGATATGAGTTCTTATGCTGATGCTCTCCGTGAGGTAGCAGCACCACCAATACCCTTCTTTACTATCTATTTGAAATGGGAATCCTCTTATTTTATCAGCCATTATAAGTACAAAGAACGTCTTCTCTCTTATTTCAAGTCTTATTAGGAATTTAGGAGTATCAGGATGTCTATGTCTATTATTGTAACAGTTGATGTGATGTGCCTCCATATTTATAGCTACTATCTTCGTCTTTGCTGCGATTTACTACTTCAATCAGAGGATTTTTTTTTCTTTAATTTCTTATCATAGCTGTGTGTGCCAACTACAGTATGAATTCTTTATAGGTATCTGCGGCTCGAGAAGAAGTGCCTGGAAGGCGTGGATATCCTGGTTACA
The DNA here is from genome assembly GCF_012295235.1 of Primulina huaijiensis. Classification (NCBI taxonomy): domain Eukaryota; kingdom Viridiplantae; phylum Streptophyta; class Magnoliopsida; order Lamiales; family Gesneriaceae; genus Primulina; species Primulina huaijiensis. The sequence goes on from NC_133322.1 coordinate 3,517,642, forward strand.
TGTACACTGATCTTGCTACTATCTATGAACGAGCTGGACGTATTGAAGGAAGAAAGGGATCCATCACACAAATCCCTATTCTGACTATGCCTAATGATGGTAATGCAAAATTACCAAAAATTCTGTTTCACTTGCTGTGTTTTTTTAAACGAGCTGGATTTTATTTCTTTTTAATTTCTTAATTTTATTTCAATCGATCAGACATCACACATCCAACTCCAGATCTTACTGGTTATATTACTGAGGGGCAAATATATATTGACAGACAACTTCATAATCGGCAGGTATAGATAGATTGATGCATGCCAATTAGCTTCTGATAGTACCTGTTCAAACCATTACAAAATCTTTTCAAATATGGGTCTAAGTTCTTCGATTTACAGATCGAGACCGGGATTTGAGATCAATGCATTTATCTTTTGTGTTGGGCAAAATTAATCCTACCAAATTACGTGCTTTGAACTGACAGATATACCCTCCTATAAATGTGCTGCCATCCTTGTCTCGTCTGATGAAGGTATGTAGACTGCATATATGTGGTCTGGTGTTGAGTACTCTGACAGGGGGTAACGAGATATGTTATATCTTCTCTCAATGTATTGCAGAGTGCCATTGGAGAGGGAATGACCCGTAGGGATCACTCCGATGTATCTAACCAGGTATATTGTCTAATGTACAAAACCGATTCTGGTCTCCACGGTCAAGCTCAGTCAAACTACAGCTGCCTTTCTTGATTGTATGGATTTAACGATGTACTCTACATTTAATATTCACAGCTATATGCAAACTATGCCATTGGAAAGGATGTCCAGGCGATGAAAGCTGTGGTTGGAGAAGAAGCACTTTCCTCAGAAGATCTGGTCAATCACTATCTGAATACAAATTTGCTATATCAAATTTTCCAGATAAAAAAATAAGTGAGATAACTAACTAATTGTGCCCGACCCCTAATTTAAAACAGCTATATCTTGAGTTTCTCGATAAATTTGAGAGGAAGTTTGTCGCACAAGGAGCATACGACACCCGTAACATATTCCAGTCACTGGACCTGGCATGGACACTGCTCCGGATCTTTCCCCGGGAGCTTCTTCACCGTATCCCAGCTAAAACACTCGATCAATACTACAGCAGGGATGCAGCAAACTAATGCGAAGAGAATTCTTGTGCCCGAGTCGATGATTGTTTGCCTTTCCTGGCTGTGTGATGTGTTATTATATGTACATTTTTTTAAAAGATGATCCCCTTTACCTTGTTTAAACAAGGGTCGAGTGAGATGTTCGACGAGCTCCGAGGAAAACAAGGCTTTCCGGCCATGAAGAACATTTAAGTTTTTTTTTTCTTTTTTGGTAGAGAACCAATTGGGTTGTGTTATTCATAATTGTCATGGTTCAGTAATCTCTCTCCAATAACTATGGAGACCTCAGCGCATGCAAATGGAACATGCAATATTGGCTAGGGTGGGCAACGATCGGTTTGGTCTGGTTTTACTCTACAACGGTTTGGTTTTCGGTTTTGAATATCTCTAGTCCAAAATCAAATCATTTTGTTATGGTTCGGTTCGATTTTTTTGTAATATGATTCGGTTTATATGATCGGTTATATACGATTAGCTAAAATTTTGTTAAGAAATAAAATTATACGTAACTTAATGCCTCTAAAATCTAAATCATAGTATTTGTCAAGCATTTAATTTATGAGATTTAATATAAATGTCATGCGAATATAATAACAATGTATAACTAATTAACCATATAGACACGGAATGCATGAATCCAACGGAATATTTAGAAGTGGTGACTGTTGATTGGTGAGTGAGGAAGAAAAAAAAACGCTGGTTGGTGAGTGGTGAGAAAGAAGAAAAAACGATCGAATTGAAAATTGAGGGTGAATGATACTAATTTCCTAAATCCTAACATGTCCGTTATATATTTAAAAAAATCTTATACTTAACAATAATATGATTCATTATACATAAAAATCCTATACTTAACAATAATATGGTCGGTTCGGTTATTCGCCTTTCATCGGACTGACGTGTACATGAATCGAACAGCGGAAAGGATGAATATAAACAAATTCACTATATTTGAAAGTGGATTGCGTTTTCAGTGTTTCTTGAAATCCTGCAGAATTCAAAGGCATGCACATTCATTCAAGTGTGCAGCAGCATCCAAATCTGCTGTCTTCCTTCTCCTTTTGTTTAAGGTGACGATCTTCTTCACCGTCTGAAGGACCGATTTCCATGATTGGGCCCAACACTCGGGCTTTTTAACTGTTTACCGCACATTTTCTAAAAATTTAATAGAATAATTAAAAAAAAAAATTTAACAAACTAATGTGTCACGCGTCTTCAAGAGGCGTGACTTTCAAATTTTTTTTTTTAAAAAAAAACAAGTCACGCCATATGAGATGGCGTGACTTGCTTATTATTTTTTGAAAAAAAAAAGCAAGTCACGCCATATGAGATGGCGTGACTTGCTTTATTATTTTTTTAAAAAATGTAAGTCACGCTCTTACTTTTTTAAAAAAAAATAATAGTACAAGTGACATGTTTAAATTATTTCAGAGTTGCACGCCTCCGCACATGTATTAAAAGCTGCAATAACATAACTTTAATAATTTCGAATTCATTATAATATTATAAATTTTTCTCTATAAATTGAATACTTAATTGACTCATTTTATTCGCTCCTTTCGTATTTTTCATCGGTAAGTTCTCGTAAATGTTTGAATTTATTTTTTCACTTCATGCAAATTTTTAATAATTTGATTTTTTTTTTGGTTTTACAGGTTCATTTTAGTTTTAACTTATATTAAAGGTATGTATACTAACATAAATTATTTTGTTAAATATAAAAGTTATAAATGAAATTATTATTAATGTTAGACTAATTTTGTCGTGTTATTTAATTTTTTTTTCGATTTTAATTATTAGGTGATTTTTTTAGTTATTACTAATTTTTGTAAAAAAATTTGAAAATCGTTCTGAGCCTTATTCATGAATAGGTATTTATTTATAGATAAATCTGATTTTTTTATAAACTTTTGATAAATTTTAATTATCATTATTATTTTTTTAAAAAAAATGTTTAAAAAATTTATGTTATATGCTATTTTTTTCCGTTGATATTATTGTTTTATAATAATTATATAATTATATAGTATGATAATAATAATTTTAAATTTATTTGTTTATGTATATATTTGTTTCACATTTAATATAAAAGATTATTTGTAAAATAAAAAATAAAATCACGTAGTTTTTTGTTTAAAAATAAAATACACTATCTCATATAATTATGAGATACAATAAAAAAAAATGTTTAATGATTTATTGTATTAATCGTAATAATTTGATGGTGAAATGAAAATATATGTGAGTTGGCGCAATTTTTTTTAAAAAAAAGGACAAAAAAAAAAATCATGGAAGTCACGCCTACCAAGTAGATATGACTTCCTTTTTTTTATAATAAGAAAATTTATATTATTGGTGTAAAATAAATTAATCGTTATACTAATTTTTTTTATATATTACCTATATAAAACAACAACAATGAGTATTGTTATTATCATTTGCATAATATAAAATAATAAGAATAATTAATAATACATAGAAACATAATTAGGTATTTTAATCATAAACTCAAAACGTAAGATTATGATATATTCATAATTTATATTCGAATAGTCACGTAAATTAATTTATATCAACGCTTAAAAAATAGGCGTGACTTTAAAAAAAAATTTAAATTGGAGATGGCGTGACTTGCTTTTAAAAAATAAAATAAAATAAGCAATTGAAAGTTACGCCTCTTCACATTAGTTTGTTATTTTTTTTTTAACCTTATTTTATTATACTTTCACAAAATGTCCTGAAAACGATTAAAAAACCCCGAACACTCCATCGGGCTTTAATCGTGAAGCCCAATTTTGTCGACCCAATTATCTCAAGCCGTATCTAAATTCTCAAGGTTAAAATCTGATAAAAGTTTTTTACAATGATATTAATTTTAAATTTGCAAAAACCCATTGGCTAATCTACATCAATAAAAAAAAAAACATCCTTATTAAAAAAGAAAAGAAGTAAATCATTGCCTCGTCTAAATCTTATGGTGTCCGAGTCGATAGAATATGGAAACTCTTAATAAATGGTCAAAAATTCGATTCTTTACAAACATTTGATTTGATTGGACAAACCTATCACAAGATTTACTCGGCGTGATTTACATGTCTGACGTGATTTACCGATTATTATATTAATCCAAAAATTTATCGAATATGCATAGAAAGATTAACAACTCTTAAATTCCATCCAAATAAATAAAGAGGCTGCTTGAATGGCAAGGATGACTACGTGTCATCTCCTCTGGTCTCCACGTGTCTGCCCACAGTGAGAAGGCAGTGTCCCCCCGTACCCATACCAGGCTACCCACCCGATGGGGATTCAAATACTCTTTCCGGTGGAATGTAACTAAAAGCGTGCTTAACCATATGCCCATTAGTACTGGCGTTTTAATAACTAGCATTTGAATTTTTCTTTTGGGTTCGTATTTGGAGCAAAAATCAAAATAATTTTTTTTTTTTTCATTTATGTTAGAGAATAAGTCTCTTGTGAGACGGTCTCACGAATCTTTATCTGTGGGACATGTCAACCCTACCGATATTCACAATAAAAAATAATACTCTTAGCATAAAAAGTAAAATTTTTTCATGGAGGACCCAAATAAGAGATCTGTCTCACAGAATACGACCCTTGAGACCGTCTCACACAAGTTTTTGTCTATGTTAAATTCATTCTGTTTTTTTTAAGTGAACAAGTATAAAAACTGGAGTCTCTATGCCTCGCGAAGACTCACTATATGTGTATATATTGGTGTATTATATTAGTCAGATTACAAATACTAATATCTCCTCACTCAGGGGGTCAAAATACATTTTTCCATATAACTTGTTTGCGTCACAACTTTTGAATTGTTACCGAGTACATTTTCTGCTGTACGGGCAAACAGTCACCAATAATCTCCACATGAGCAATGTCCATTCTTGAAATGGTGGTATGTTTTTGGATCTCCGACCACAATCTCTCTGTTGGTTCCCTCTGACATCTTTTTTGCAGCTCTATGGCAATCTTCACATATTCTTGTGTTCTTTCTAACAAGCACAGGTTTCCCAACTGATGAGGAAATCAACCCAAAACATATAGCTAATCTCACACCATGGAAGGTCGGAGAACCGGCTCTTCTTTTTATCAGTTCTGGAGGTTTGAACTTAGAGGGACCGTACACATGACAGTCTTCGCCTATCCTTCTTAAGAGAATATCCAAAACATTATAGACAATGTTACTCTCAGCCTGTGATCTATCATGATTCGTGAACACGTAAGCTTTAGCATGGACCTCCACTGTGCTGCGTCCGATGGTTTTCTCCAGTCCTTCTTTCTCCATCAAACATCTAACACGTTCGGCATCATCCCATTTTCCAACGTCAGCATACATATTCGAAAGCAAGACATAGCATCCGGTATTATTGTTATCCAAAGACAGTATGTGCTCAGCACATAGCTCAGCCATCTCAATGTTTCGATGGTGTCTACTTGCAGATAATAGAGATCCCCAAATCCGTGGTGTTGGTTTCAAGGGCATTTCATCGATAAAACGCTTAGCAAGATCAAGATTACCCAGACGACCAAGAAGATCAAGAACACACCCGTAATGCTCTATTCCAGGATCAATATCATAATCTCTCTTCATTAAATCAAAATACTTCTGGCCTTCATTCACATTTCCTCCGATGCTGCAAGCTGTTAACAGAGAAACAAATGTGCTTCCATTGGGTTTGTTGTAGCCTTCTTTTGTCATTTCAGAAAACAACCTAATGGAGTTTGCTCCAAACCCATGGATTGCATAAGCCATAATGATCGTGTTCCATGAAATCACATCCTTACAACATATACCATCAAAAACATTTTGTGATGACATAAGATCACCACATTTTGCATACATGTGAATCAATGAATTGCAGATGAATGTATTGGAAGAAAAACCCAATTTCGTAATAAGGCCGTGTATTTGTTTCCCTTCTCTCAGCAAGGCTGCTTCTGCATAAGCGGGAAGGATAATTGCAAATGTCATCTGATCAGGGAAAAAAGGTTCTGTTCGCAATTTAAACAAAAATTCTACTGCTTTCCTGAAAAGACCATTCTGCATGAATGCAGCCATAATGGCATTCCACGATATCAAATTCTTTTCCTCCATGTGAAGAAACAGCCACTCGGCCAATGTTACTCCCCCACACTTCCCATACATGTCGATTAGAGCAGTCTCCAATACTAAATGAGGCAGAAATACATTCTTAATAGCATAACCATGAATAGCTTTTCCATGTCTCAGAGCTCGCATTTTCGAGCAGGAGGGGAGCAAGTTTATCATCGTGATAGCATCAGGTCTGTCACAGCAATCCTCTTGCATTCCCACCAAACAAGAAATTGACTTTAAGGATAGACCGTTCAGAGCATATGCTGCAATCATAGCATTCCGAATAACCACGTTTTTATTAGAAATTCTACCAAAAAATCTCTCGGCATAATCCACTTGACCGCATTTTCCAAACATGTCTATTAATGAACACTGGATCATCAAATCTAGTTCAAATCCATTTCTAAATACATGACAAAAAATTTCCTTTCCATTTAACAAATTACGCTCAAGAGCACAACCACCTAAAGCACTGATAATGCTAAACCTGTCAGGTTTCACTCCAGAAGCCTGCATTTTCTGAAGACATTTCAAGGAGTTCCTACCTTCCCCAGCTAAAACATACCCATTGATCATTGAATTCCAAGAAACCAAGTCCTTAACAGGCATCCATTCGAACACTTTCTCCGAATCCCCAACACACCCAACTTTTGCATACATAAATATAAGTGCATTACATATATAAACATCAGCAGCAAATCCAAGCTTCACGATCCTGGAGTGAACTTTGCCCCCTTCCTTCAAAGAAAAAATGCCAGCACAAGCTTTGATTACAAAAGGGAAAGTATACTTATTGGCTTTAATCCCATCAATTTGCATCCGGTAATAAAAAACAATGGCTTCCTGGAACAACCCAGAATCAGTTAGTTCCCGGATTATCGCAGTCCAAATGAACGTGCTCGACTTCGTTATTGTCTCAAACATTTGGAGTGCATTCTCCAAACAACCTTCATCTAGATAGAACAATAACGTTCTTGCCGACAAAATATTACCACGATCGGGTGATTTTTCTGCTCTTTCCACATGTCTTCGACTAAGTAAGGTGGCAGCTGGTTTTGGTTTCCGATACGTTGTATTGGGATCATGGTTTTGGATATTTTTTGAAGCTTGGACTTTTGCTGGAAAATTTTTATTTTGTGAAACAATGGAATTCGTGCAGAGCTTGAGATATAACCCTGCGACCATTATAACATCTGAAAAGATAACCGTTAATACAGTTAAATCAGTTGTTTGCCCAACAGAGTCTCTCCTTCCTTTATTTCTTAAATTTCGTCAGGCGTATACACACAGACATATATATAAAGCGGAAACTTTGTGGGCCAACCCGACCTGATGGCTTGGAATTAGAATATCGAAGCCCAACAGATGTTTGGGCTTTCATTTCACCATGGGCCTGTTTAAGTTTTGGTCAATATATTTATTCATAATTGTTAACATTAACGAAATTTCGTACCAACATCTAAAAAAATTTACAGCAGAAGTAAAAATGAATGAAGAATTTGCCGAATTTGCTCCAAAATTTTCGAATTGGAAATTAGAAAATCGTTTAATTTTCTTATATTGAAATATTCAAAGATATTTCATAGTCTATGTTTGCTAAAAATCAACACTAAAATCTCTCTTCATTATCATAAGCTATTCCTCTGGAATGCTCTGAAGAGCCGGGCGCCATGATTTCCATCTCTGATCCCTCCCATTGCTCGCACCTCTCAGCATCCGTCTGTGTCTCAACAAGTTCAGCCGCTGGTCCAGAGATACAGCCAGCGCGTAGGCAGCCGAAGCCGAGCTGCGTCCATCTCCGATCGCCTCCAGCACTTGCTTCAGATCGTCTTTCCTCACCACGAACTTAAGCCGCGCCGTACGCCCGTCCTGTCCGGCTGCAGCAATCGTCTCCAGTATGTTGTTTGCCGTTGTCTTCTGCTGATTTCTGCTCCGTATCGATCGCATGGTCGGTGAGAATATCAATCTCTGCGTCCATGCATCCTCCTCCTCATGAGTTCTGATCAATTCCATTTTGAAATATGGCTTTTTTTATTTGTTTTCTTCCTGAGAGTTGCGTTGGATTCGAGGCATATNTGATTTAGAGACGATGTCACATGCAAATCCAGTTTTTGCGGATATGAGAAGTGATAACGTACACGTTGGTGAGAATTAAAAATAAACTTATTTCAGTTTGATGAATTCTGGCTTACGCTATTTGTTTGTTATTGGCCGAAAAATAACATTAATCGCATATGAATATCGAATAATCATATGATTCAATTTAAGATCTTTTTGTAGTTGATTTAATAAACTTTTTCGATGATATTAATACACTTCGATGGTCTGATACCGATCACGAACAGAAAGAAATCGATTTTTTACAAACCAAATGCACAAACGATAGTAATAATTTCTAGGTGAAAACTGTTTCTAACTTATTTACTCGATTGATTGATATATATAGGAGTAAAATATCCTAATTTTTTTTCTTTTGCTTTGCTTTGTAATATATAGCTTTAATCAATATTGGATATGGTTAAATTAATCATAATCTGAAAATTATTAATTAAAATTTGACGTTCATTTTAAATATGTAAATAAAATAAATTATGCCTAAACGACATGTATAAATAACACATGGAAAATTGGTTGGGGTGAGGAATTCAGATGTATGATAGGATTTGTTCGTTGAACCAAACAATAGTTGTCGATATATTTATAAATTCAGACAGCCTGTTCCGGTTATAATTTATATAATCTCGACTTTTTTTCACATATTATATTTTTTTTAGGCAAATACTTGTGTGAGACGGTCTCACGGGTCGTATTTTGTGAGACAGATATCTTATTTGGGTCATCCATGAAAAAGTATTATTTTTTATGCTAAGAGTATTACTTTTTATTGTGAATATCGGTAGGGTTGACTCGTCTCACAGATAAAGATTCGTGAGACCGTCCCACAAGAGACATAATCTTCTTTGTAAGTGGAACCGATCATTTTGGTAGTTATTATATTTTCTGCGACATATTATTTTAAGGTAGTATTCTATAGTTTTTATTCACTTTTATATTTGAGTTCGACTAAAAAATCATGGAACTTAGTCCTCGTATGTAAGAATAAATAGCAATGTTAAAGGTATATCAAGTTTTTGTGCATCAATTCTTACACTAAACTACCATGTAAAAATCGAATGATTATAATAACCCTTTTTTCTAGAAGTCATTTCGTAGTAAAAAAAAAACACATTTCTTTCAAGTGAAATAAATTTTTTTTATTTTCACTACACTATCATATATTCATTCACGTGTATTTTTTCACATCAGAGTCGATTCATCAAAGTTCCAGAAGACATAAATATTCATTCACCTTCAAATGAAATATGCTAAATGCTAATATTATAGGTACGAATTGAACTCATGCATAATGAAATGTCAATTTATTTCATGTTCTATATTGGGAGCATAATACACACTATAAACAAATTAATTAAAACAAATATTTATGTCATTTTATTTTTTTCTCAAAAGAAATATAAAATTCTTTTATTCAAATTGAAAAATAAATAAAAAATTCTTTTATTTAAGGATAACCAAAAGATAACCACAATTGGAAGGTAAATAAATTGTTAGAATTAAGGATAATCTTCTTTACCTAAATGACGCTAATATTGGTGTAACTTGTAAGTATGCCCCGGACACGTTATTTTGGACAGAAGGAGAGAGAGGGGAGGAGCTAGGATACCCTCAATTTTTCCTATATATATAATTTTAATGTAATTTCGCTAAGGCCTCTAGAGGGGAGGAGCTAGGATACCCTCTAGTTAATTATAGATATATTAACTAGATTTATTTAATTATTTCGGTGTTCATTATAATGATAAAACGTTAATTTTTAACCCTTAATTGTAAATATGAGATTACAGAATAAAATAGAAGATTGATGTTTCAATAGTTATCTTTTAGGGTAGGTGTCTTGTGAGACAGTCTCACGAATCTTTATCTGTGAGACGAGTCAAATCTACCGACATTCACAATAAAAAGCAATACTCTTAGCATAAAAAGTAATATTTTTTCATGGATGACCCAAATAAGAGATCTGTCTCACAAAATACGACTCGTGAGATCGTCTCATACAAGTTTTTGCTTATTTTTTAATGACGTTGATACATATTTTGTTCAAACTTTTGGCATTAATTTAATCACTGGTTAATTGAAATTGTATTTAAAAAACTCCAGTATAATATAAAAATATGAAATATCTATTCTAAATGTAGTAAATATATATAAGATGAAAATGTATTATTCATATATTTTTTAAGTTTAATTCTCTATGTTAATATTTTCTTTGCAATCATTAATGTTCTATTTCAGTACTCTAAATACTAAAAAAATTTGACACGGTTGCTTTCAATTTTCAAGTAATTTAAATTGAAACATGTATAAATTTTTAAATTTTCATTCTCCGAAATCGAACTTTTTTTTTTTTTTTATTAGAAACAACCTTATTTACGACATGAGTAAAAAATTATCGGCTTCTATTGTTAAGTATTATATTTATATTTTAATTTTTTTAATATATATAATTATATAAGAATATTCAATTTAGCTCTACAATGTAAAAGTCGTAGCTCCTTCTCTGATTGTGGAAGCCATATATGCCGAATAAACTTGCAAGATGACAAGTAAAATTTGGACAAATTGCCTACTTTACATGGCAACTCCTAAAACCAAGGCATCCACCATATGTACATCTTTCCCAGGTTTTTAAGTGAAACCGCCTCTGCGATCAGACGCCGAGCTTGTCCTTCAACGGCAAGAGGCAAAGACGGCGCTGCGCCAACACCAACTACAACTCCTTGCAGGCGTGCTTCAATGTTATTGATGGCTCGCTACAAATTTAGACCAGCTATATTAGCTTTTATGTACTATCAACATTTTGCCAAACCATGAGTTAATTATTCCACATTTCCCTAAACGAAATCACATATTTCATAAAATCAATCACAAACTTAAATTGCACAAGGAAAGAGCATTTTCGAACCTGCGCATGTGGGTTTTGAACTTCTACCCCACTGGACTTGTGGGATTTTGTCCATTCCACAAGGGGATCGTGGATGAAGGTTTCCAAGATGCTCATGAGCGTCTCCTTGTGACCACGTAGTGTTGAAAGGGTGATCTCGCAAACACGGAGGTAAATGCCCTCATATCCAGTTATCCCTAGCCCATCAATCATGTTCTAAACCAAAAACAAAAACAAAAAATCAGATGAATAGTGTATTATTATCTACCTCCAGGAAATGATACTACATCAACTGAAAATTATCAAAAGCAACCCTTCAATGTAGAACATAAGAACTCGTAAGCAACTGCATGGCATTTCCTCAAATTGGCTTCTTTGATAATTAAAAACTATTTTTTTTTTCTTTTGCAAAATGCAAAACTTTTTTAGATTCAACTTTTCCCAACAGGATTAGGAGAAAATCCCAAGGTCTATAGCACAAATACAAAATATTATAAAGTTTTTGGTGGAACTTGAAATTTTTCAGCATGCATAAGCATACAATTTTTATCCAAGACTAACCTAGGCCAGACATGAAAGAGAGTCTTGGTTTAATTCCTGTACTATTTAAAGTTTTTTCCTTTCCATACCTGTGTCAATCTGAAAGGCACCAACTCTGGTTTCTCCAACTGAAGGCCTTTGTCAAACAAGCAACTAAAGTCCACATGCACACAATCGCCTGTGGTAGAATCAAAGAGAATGTTTTCACCATGCCTATCCCCAAGGCCAACGATATGACCAACCATAGACCAAACTGCTGCAGTATGTGCATACGCTATCCGAGCCCTAAACCATGCAGCTGGTTCTGAAAATGTGTTCCGGAACCATTTATGGAAGACTGGAGGGAACATTGGCAAAACTTTGGTCTTCAGCATTTCATCTTCTGGCATTTTACCTTGGAATTGATCATAAACACGCTTAATTTGAGGATTTGTTTTCTGTCTGTCGAACTTTCCACAGCTTATGTATATGTCCTGGAGAATATGTCGGAGTCCACGAGTGTAAGGGACCCACTCAACCATACCACAATCTTCTGTCAATGGAATCACTGAAAAAGTACGAATATAAAGCTTCCTCCGACGACTTTCAGGACACTTGCACAGCAGACGATTTATCATTGCATTGAACTCCATCATGCGTGCATCTTTTCTTAGGTCATCTTTTGGTTTGCAAAGAAATGGGCGTTCAATTCCATCACTGCCCATAAGAATTATCTGCAAAAATAAGATTTATTATAATATAGTACTATGAAAAAACCTCTATATAGAGATTGACACAACCAACCAAAGGAACTCAACTTCAGACATCCAACTTGGAGCCAACGGACTGGCCACAACAGAATTAGATTTGGGGAACAGATTGAATGGGAGGATGCAGAATGTGTTTCACTGCCTCATCCAGAAGGAATAAAAGGAAAAAAACTCTCTTAATTAAGGGGGGAAAAAAAAACCTTCAGATCTTACTTTCTTTGGACGCTGAAGCGAGGAAAGAATCTCGGCCTCATCAGCTATTCCTGATATCATCGGAAGATCAGAATGTGAAAAGATATCAGATGTACCAGAATCAGTCAGATTCATGTCACATGGAGGTAAATTAACAGTAAGAGATTCCTGGGTCGGCATTATGATATCCACGGGCATCAGCCTCTTAAGGGCACTGAATTCAGTCAAAATGTTAATTGTCCTTGCCTTCGCTTGGCCTGGATGAAAACACAGCTTTATGAGATGATCAACTAGGGTGGCAAACTGCACAAACATAGAGTTAGAACCTCCCTGATTGGATCCTCTTCTTGCAGCTTGTATAATCTCAGCCGCAGCCTCCCTTCTTGAAGAAACTGTGGATTTTGTAACGGCTGCAATGGTCCACAGAGCTTGCTGTGGATATCGACGGAGCACGGAAGTAATAATGTGTTTCACTAAGCGGACAGTTTCTTCATTTTGGTGGCAAATTCTTGAAACTAACTGAGGCAAGACAGTTAACCACTGGTAGGTGGGCAAGTCCTTTAAACACCCTCTCATGATGCTCATGACCTTGGCAATGAGAAAGATACTAAGAACATAAGGTAACATATATACACATGTGTTTGTATATATACTAATACCCTTTGACACGCAATACATGACAAACATTAAATTTCTGTTGTGTTTAAGTAATTTTTGTGTTAAAAGTTTAAAGATTATAATAAAATTAAAAAATATATAGATAATTTTGTATAAGATATTTTATAAAAATTTATGATGGTTTTAATAATGTTTGGATGAGGACAGATATGACCATTTAAACTTGGACAAGATTGAGATAGTTTTTCATCTAGTAAATTACAATAACATAGTTTTTTTGAACCTGTAAAATTATTACCTTCCCGTGAACATTCGCCAAATCTTTATTGGATGACAAATTATTTCTGTGATAAACACTTCCAAAGTCAAACCATAATGTTAACAACCTTGGTAGGGCTTGAAAGAGATTCTTGTGCCCCCTATGTAGTCCCTTTGCATAAAACAAAAGAACATCAGGAAGGTAAGTCCACCACCTTCTCTCAGTATTCACATTGGTTGATGAGACAATAGCTGAATTGGATGGTCTCTGTCTAGGAGACTGTTCAGTATGGTCCTCCTGGCGCTTTCTAGCATCAACAAGCACTTCATCGCAATATTTTGCCATATAAAAGTATCCTTTCTCCCACTTGGGCTGGAGTTCCTTCACCCTAGAATACAGACTTATTACATCTTCCTTCTGCTTCTGTCCAGTGTAGTGAATCCACCTTGAGTATAAAAGGAGGGTCTTCGCCACATCTTCATTTTTATTCATAGATTGAGTATCTACCAGTAAAGGCGGAGGGTTAAGAGGAACAACAGAGAGGCTAGTGATTGACGAAATAGCAGCAGAGCCAACAACTTCCACAGGCATGTTGAGAAGTGATTGTTGCAACTCCGCTATGGCACCATCAGCCCGCTTATTGCTCCACAGGAGCTTCGCTTTCTCAATATAAAAATTGGAAGCACCTGCTGCCTTGGCTTCTAAAATTGCTCTATTTGCAACTTCATAATGACCAGCTGACCGACATAGCTTTGCATACTGTAACCAGCAGTTACCAACTTGAGAATCAAGACCACTGGCACCAAAAACAAGTCTTCGAAATGCCAACAGTGGTTCTCTAGTCCAAAGAGATGGTTGTGTAAGTTTTAATCGACTCTCCCAGTTTTCCAAAACTCTTGAGAACTCTGGTTCACCAAGATGGAATCTTCTATTCAAAAAAGACTGACCATTTAGAAGAGAATTAAAGTCCTCCAGCTCCCGAAGCAAGTGAAGCTTGACGACGAATGGGTATGCTCGTGCATAAGAATCCATCCCAGCAGCAGCAAGAGGAGCAATAAGAGCTTGTTTAGACAATGCAATTTTCTCAGCAACAGAAAATTGATCCTTTTTCATCATTGCATGAAGAATTTTTGAAACATCCAAGTCAAAAAGAGCATTACTCTCAGAGCTGCTACAAAGTAAACCTTCTTCATCAGCTCCACTAAGGTATTCATTCATCAAGTCCCACCTCCCAAGCCTCCATGCAGCCTGAACGCCTTGTGTACACCATGTTTTCTTGTATAGAGGAACCCTAGAAAGTAATCCATCGACATGAGTTACCATGGCCTGTAAATGACACATGTTCAACAAACAGTCAAGGACATCAGAATGTCTCTGAACAGAAGTGGGCTCCATCTGCAAAGCTTGCTCACAAGAAGTCAGAGCTTCAGCCCAGTTTCCTGCCTTTTCATTAATCAGGAGATGGTCTTGCAAGCTCTTTGACTTGCGCAAAGATGCCAGACCAGACAACCCATCTGGCTCATCTAATCCACTGTATATTTCCATTAGATAAGAGATGTCTTCATCGTCAAAGACACCACTCCTTTCAGAAGCAGGGTTGAAAGCTCCTGACTTCTCCCGCACATAAGATTCAAAGTATAAGAGAGATCTGGCATAAGCCTGACACCTGAAAGAGGCCTTAGCAAGATATACCTTGGGAATTGCGTCCAGGAGTTCGGATACATGCTTACATTGCACAAATGCTTGTTGTGATTCCTTGGGAAGTGATATGTTCTTATCCTTGGATTTGACAGCTAGTTCCTTGGAGATACATAACTGAACAGGTTGGGATAGGGTAAGTTCTTGCTCAACATCATCCACCCATTGGCCTAGATTATCAAGAAGGGTAAACACAGCTTGAATGCACACTTCACTTTGACCAGAATTACTACCATGTACAGAAATAGTTCCATTATCGGAAGCTGCCGCATCAAGAACTGATAGAATTTCCTCAGTTACTCCACGGCGTGCCTCCTCAGTACCATCACATACAGCATTCAAGACTAAATAAGGCAGAAGATACATTGCAATTTGCATATCATGACGCACTATACCTCGGCAAGCATT
Organism: Primulina huaijiensis; assembly: GCF_012295235.1. NCBI lineage: Eukaryota > Viridiplantae > Streptophyta > Magnoliopsida > Lamiales > Gesneriaceae > Primulina > Primulina huaijiensis. The sequence goes on from NC_133322.1 coordinate 3,533,362, forward strand.
AAAAATTGTAAACCGGGAGCCAGTGGCATGTACAGTTAATTTTTTAATCCAAAAATAAATCCATCTTCTGAACGACATTGAAGGTCGGTAAATTGGACCAGAAGCAGCGGAATCTGACACATTAGGGAGCTGGAATCTTGAGGTTAAGCAAGGGGCTATAATCTCTTTGACATAATCAGAAAAACGGTCCCACAATCTCTGGCCCCTGCCAACCACTTCGGTGCACTCATTTATGTCCTTGGTAGAAGATTTTCCCACCTTGCGAGGTTTGTCTTTTCTTTGCTCTGAAATGTTCTCATCAAGTGATGCCTGGCAACCAGCGAGCTTTAGCAGCTCCTGAATAGCCAATGCAGCTGAATCTTGAACAATGGTGTCAGGTGCAGCTCTGAAAGCCCTGGCCAGATGTTTATGGATCAACTCGAATATTAAATCATCATCAGCACATGCAATCTTAAAACGAGTGATGGCAAATCCCTTGACTTTGGCAGGATCAACAGCACCAAGTGCTCCAAGGCAATCGGCACATATCAACTTCAGGCGTTGTCCAACTGAAGTTCTTGATTCCTCTGCACAACCTTTAAGCAGTGAAGTTATCAAAGAGCTCACGAGATCCATCATTACATCCCCCTCCTTAGTGAGCAAAGTTATAAATTCTTCCCTATTCAGGTCCAGCAATTTCCTTAGCTTAGATGCTACCATGTATCTCACATTTAAGTTATCATGATTTAACCCATCCACAACATCACGTAACTGATCTTTCAGAGTCTTCAATCCACATGCTTCTTGAATCATTTTGTTTACTTTTATCAGAACAGGAATGTCGGGTACAGGAGGGAACTCGTGGATATTTTGCTTTAAGATGACCTTATTCTGAAGCACAAGCTCTTCCAGTATCTCCACAATTTTTTGCAAGTGGGAAAATGAATTTTCAGTCTCTCTCTCGAGAAAAGGGACTAGAGCAGCAAAAACTTGGGAAATCACATGTTTAATGCTAGATGGTGACAATAATGCTAACTGCTTTATGAAGAAATGCAAAACCGAGAGAACTTCACCCTGGAGCCAATCCTTATTGATGGCATGCATGAGAAGGACCATAATTTTTGGTACATAGGTGCTAAGATGGGGGCCCATTAATTTAATCAGCATCTCTATCCGCCTGACGGCTTGTTTTTGCAAGGATATATCCTCTGCGTGAAGCATCTTTCTGTCAATGCTGTTCAACAGACCAACATAATGGTTCCTCAAAAATCCTGACAGATCTTCACTTCCTGTAAGAATTTCTGCCACGTCCTTTATCATTCGAGGAACCCTGGCTAATCTGTAGAAAAGAGGATGGACATGGTCAAATATCTCTTCCTTATTAAAGTACCATGCAGGCTAATGAGAATTAAATAATTTAACAAAAAAATGTTTGATTACATCAACAAAATCATAATGAATTCCAAAAGAGTTCCAAACGAAAATGAGAAGGCTAATTGATTTTCCATCAGGTTATATGTTTGTAACGGGTATTAGCAGTTACAAGTCACATTTCAAAGCCATCAAATGGACCCCAGTGAAAATGTCTCGAGTAATTACCTTTTACTTATTTCTTCTAGATCATCCACGTCAGTAAAGCATATAAGTTCATCTAAAAGTGCAGGTAAAGCAGCTGCAAAGATTTCTTTGTTATCAGACCCAGTATATTCATGGTAGAACTGCAGAGCAGATTTTAGTTCTTTCCCATCAGCTTGGTGAAGAGCAAAGGCAAGCACTTTAGGCAGCCAATTAACAATCAGTTGTACCATATCTGTTTTCGAATACTTGGCCAACTCACATAAAGTGGATATTGCTTGGTCGTTATTGTGTTGGAGAACAACAAGCCTTGGAAGAACAATGGGAATAATTCTCTTGACAAGTTCTTCAGTTTCCACACCAAGAACAGCTGCAGAGAACTCTTCTACCAATTTTGATTGATTGGCAAGCTTCATGGATAAAAAATAATACAATTCATTTCGAACCTGCACAACTTTAGAAACGAGTTGTTCAAGTCCCCCGCTATGATGGAAACAGCAAGATCTGTTTATGAACTTTGATGCAGTTAGCCTCACTGTCACGTAAGGATTGTCAAGCTGATCTATTAACAGAATAAGGGAGAAGAGAAACAGTTGACTATGAATATCAACAGCTTGCATAATTGTTGCTCCAGTTTCTATTAGAGTTTCCAAAACAAGAGGATCTTCAGCAGCTGCAAAAGCATGTTTTATCTTGGCCATAAACACCTGTTCCCTAGATATATTTGCAGAATCCCCACTGATAAATAAATAATTTAAAACAGAATCCTCGAGGAAGAAACCAATCTGTGAACAAAATGTTTCCCTCACAATTTTATTCCTGTGTAGTAGTAAAAAATCAAGACACTGAAGCCATTTTGTTTTTGTTTTAAGCAAAATATCTACAGGTCCATGCAAAAGGATTCTCTTAATCATTCTCACACAAGCAACTTGAACTTCTTCTGATGATTCATCATAAAGGAGGTCGAAAAAGAGAGACTGCAAATCTGTGTAATCACAATTCAAAAGAAATTTAGTGTTCTGCACATTAGGCCACAGAACTTTCGAGCATGCTCTGTGATTGACTGCTATAGTACCATCACACTTTGAACACCAAAATCCTTTCAAGAGATTATCAAATTTAGATTCCTGTTTCTCCTGGTCATTCATCAAGTATAATTTGTATCTACTATCACCAAGTGATGCTTCCTCATAACATCCAAAGAGACATGCCAGATGACCCAGAAAAAGGGGAATGATTTTCTTGACTTGCTCATTTTTTTCTTTCACCAGGATCCTGCAGCAGAGTTATAGGTGGCACATTAATCACATGATTATATGTTTAAGAAGCATGCAAACCGTACACTCTGACGCCTAGCACTTGATTAATGATTAAATGCATGCGTATATTGATACACAGCCATTAAAAATGGTTTTGCTAAAAGAGCTAGCAGGAATAAAACTGCATTAATTCTATGAATTCAGTAATGAGAACCCCTTCTTCAAGATTAGCTATCAAACTGGAAGGGGAAAAAAAGGCAAGTAAACTCATGAATGAAATTTATATCTACTTCGATCTACACAAGTTTTGGATGGAGCATGACATATATATAAATAATATGATAAAAAGGAATGAAAAGATAATGCACACTAATATGGATGCACTGGCGGCAATATTGAAAGGTTACTGGTGGCCATGAAAGATTTTATAAGCACATTCTGACAAATATAGCTGCTGCATAAATTGTCATTTAAAAAGTTTAGTCCTTCAAGCAAGGGATAAACCATAAGAGCAAAGAATCACGCTCAAGTTATCATCCTCCCACATAAAATGATAAATCAACAAAGGAATAAACAACTGTGATTCAATTAATTCAACATGAATATAGAGCAGCATTCTTCACTTACTCCAGTTTGTTGAACATATGCTTCAGAAAATTAACATCACAGCTTCGAAGAATCAATGGCATAGAAATAACAGCTTTAATTCTAACTTCTTCTGCTTCATCACGAAGCCCCAAGTCCAAAACATCAAGATCCACTCCACTCTGAGCTATAAACCCAATCTTAGACAAAATTCGAATTGACAGACACTTTGCCTTCCAAGGAGGGCAGTAATCGATTATTGAAGAAGAATGATTCCATGAAAGCTTTAGCACGGGGAGCAGTAGAGTTCCAATGTCACCCGTGCTTTCAAAGAGTTCATTCTTATTCTCTTCAGAAAGGGACCCTAAAATGAAAATGCACAGGTTGGTGAGGTACCTGATGTAAGACATGATATATCGCTAAGAGATTCATCGGCCAGAAATCAACTACATGGTGCTCAAATACAATTGAGAGGCAATGTTTAATTCAAAAGCAGCATTCACTGAGCAACTATTATTCTCGGTATTCTTCACCAAATGTTCAGAACATTCCCAGTTTAATAACCAGAAAGCACAAGACATGATAAAAAATAAGGGGGAGATCTCACACATATATTGTGCAGGCATCATTAAATAAAGTTTATGACAGCAGTTCCATTACCTTGCATGAACAACAGGCTGTCAACAGCTTCCAGAAAGATGGATATATCCATGGCAAATGGATGTCCTGGCTTTGCCTGCTGGAGCTATTCAACATTATTAAAGGATAATTTCCAATTCACGGGGAAAAGCGAATAAAAAGACGAACCTGCTCAAACATCCAAAAAATCCACTTGCACATTTGACGAAATATGCAAATAGAAAGGTCCATGTGAGGATGTTCAGAAAAAACAACACAAAGTATGCTAATAGCAGTTAGGGCAGTTTCTGTACTCATTGAATTAGAGTTCTCCCCAGGAGGTTTTAAAAATTCAACCAATAGATTCAATGAACTAAACAGAAAATCAGCATATTCTTTTTCTCTAATTCCTGAAAACCCACATAGATTGTAAGCTTCCTCTCTTTTGTTACCAGAATCCGTAAATTTATCTTCCCTCTTTTGTCGCTTTGTCTCTGAAGTGTCTGTGCCCTGATTGCATCTCTTCCCCCCAATTGTTGATATCTCATTAGCAGTATCTCTAAAAGCCAACATACTGATATCGCGATCATCGGTAATAATCCTGCCACCAAGGTAAGGAGAAAGCCTGGAAACTGCCACTTTGAAGCAGTCTATCAATTGAAACATGGGATCGGATGAGCAAAGTAAATAAATAAGACACTCTGGCTTCCAAAATTGAGGGGGGCACATTTTTGCAATCCTCACATATGCACTACATAAGGCAGCCTGACATATTGCATAAAAAAAACAAAAAACAAAGGATATCCTTAACCACAGATTAAAATATAATGCAATCACAGATAGGTATACATTTGTTACATACATATAACCATAAAAATAACATTGTCAACTATAACCTTGAGCTCCATGCTCCTAGTCTTCAACAGAGACTCGGGAAATATGCGTACAAAATCAGCCGCTGTAGACCTTACAATTTCATCAGGAGAACCAGAGTGCAATGCATGAAGACATCCACCCAGAGAAGAATCATAAACTGCACTTCTGCATCAAAAGTAGGGTGTTTGAGAGAAGTAATCAAATCCCAAGTTGATAATGAAAAGAAAAACAGCAAAGCGAGTTTTAAACCAACCAACTTCTAATAACCACCCTAAAAATTAAGTAAATGGGGTGGCATAATTTTTGGATATGAATTTAAGATTCAGCAACGTGGGATCATATTCCAAAACTCAAAGCCAGTAATAAATCTTTATCAACCTTGTCTTGTGATGGCCTGCCTACTTTGCATCTAGCTCATAGATGCATTATTGGAAACAGTGTTTTTCAAATTGTTGTGTTCCTAACAAGTGTGCTAGGTCATAAGTAGCATATTCAACACTATGAGGTAAGCAATGCATGAAGTGGTAGACATCGCCAAAGCTGGAACGCGTGGTAGAAATGCAGCAGCCGGGATGTGACTGGTGCACAATCCAGAAAGCATAATAAATTGCTCAAGCTCAACGATGATGTAAAAAAGGCATTTGAGTAACCATAAAGCAAAACTGATAAACAATGAGCAATCAAAAATGACATGGGGTAATCCGTAATTACAAGCAACTAGTCACATTGAGTGGATGTAAAGAAAGATACCTGAAAACTGAAACTCCTTCAACATCTTCATTCAATATAATTGTCATCGACTGTATGAAGATTTCAGAAGGAATAATCTCGCTATTTCTTCCTGCTCCAACAAGGCGTGCAAAGTCAAAACATGCCTTCAGGAAATTTGAAAAGTTAGCCAACCTGTATCAAACAGTTAGAAAAAACCAACCACAGTGCTATAGTAAGTTTGAAGAAGTAGATTCAACTTGCAGTTAAGTGTGCCCACCATGTGCAGATCATCATCTCCGTAACATAAAAGATTGCAGACAGCCAAAACACACTGCACATCCACTAGTCCTTCGACATTTAAAGTTCCTTCAGTTAAGGATTTATAAAGAAGTTTGATGACTGAAGTGGCAAATGGTAGAAACCTTTCCTTCCCCGTGAGATCTATTGATATTCCATAACCATTGACAGGTCTGTTAGATGTTGGAATATCGCTGAGAAGAGCAGTTTCATTGCTGATTGCCGCAACAGATTCGCAAAAACAAGTCATGGACACTTTCTTTCCTTCTGAAGAGTTTGTCTTATTGCAAATTGAGGCGACGTACGCAAGATCTATCAAGATATTTTATAAGCCCATTTCAATGGTCGGAAAATGGATTTGAGACATGTACAAGTTTATGCAGGTGATGGTAATAAAGCTCCTCAATCCAAGAAGAAAGAAAATAGGCACTTTTCAAACCAAGAAATCGCAAGGAAGAAAATAAGAACTTTTCAAATCAAGAAATAACATTTAATTATTTCTATAAGAAAGCATACCTTCAACCAACAACATTGTGTCCATAAAAAATTGGCGGAATGCGTCTCGATCACCAGCACGGAGCAAGGATAACAGGGATCCAACAGTTTCAACAATAGTTCCATGTCGAGAGCTGAATAGAAGCAAAAACATGGGTAACTCGAACATTAAATCTTACTGAATCACTAACAGAAAAGTCTATTAAATCCATAAACTTAAATTCATGAAACGCTAGCAACAAATGAGCCCAAAGAAACAAATAAATCCCCCTTGAACTTGTTAAAAAGCAATCAATTTGGCCAGACTAAACATTACAATATATACAGCAGGTACTTAATCGATTGGTTATAAAAGCAAGGACATTGATCAACCACACCCAGAATATCATACAAATATATAACAAAGTGACTAACAGAAAAGCAGGTTCTGCAAAGAATGGTATGATGCGACCAATAACAGGAAGCACAGCGCTGGCCTTTCCGTGGTAGAAAACTCCAGGAAAGTTCTTGGCAGTGTGCGCCAGGAGTTTAAGCACTGCAATCACCTCTCTCTCTTTCGCTGCAGCAAATTTAATCAGTTAAAAAAAACAACAGGATAAGCAAATAATCAATTACAGGCATACACGGACCAGAAGCGGAAGGGACGACGTAAGCTTGGAGGAGATTGGGGAGAACAGCCCGGAATCTGGACTCCAAAACGTCATCGTTCTGGGTGGTGGAAGTAGCCGAAGAGGATGCAGCGATACGTTCTCGAAGCTCGTGCACGAGGCTTGACAGATTCGCCATTCATCCCCCGAACAAACACTCAAAACACTCTTGCGTTTCGCAACTGTGTTCCCTCCTATTTCCATGTCATTGTCGTCAAACTTTTTTGTCGCATATTTCAATTTTTTAATTTAATTTAATTAATGATCAGTCCTTTTTGCAAGAGTGATGACGTCACTCTAGAAGAAATGATGAGAAAATTATAACTATTTTTTTTAAGTTTCGACGACACAACAAAAAATGTACATAATTATTAAAAATTAAAATCATTTTTATATATATATATTACAAATAAAATGAAACAACGTCTTGATTAATCCAAACAAATTCAAAACAAAAAATAATATATTTAATAAGAAGCCCAAGAGTGGGTCAAATTACAATCAAGCGTATTTTATATGCCGAATTATTGACAACTTAAATAATAAACATAAATTTAATTTAAACATAAATTTAAGAGTATGTCTCTTGTAAGACGGTCTCACGAATCTTTATCTGTGAGATGAGTCAGTCCTACCGATATTCACAATAAAAAGTAATACTCTTAGCATAAAAAGTAATATTTTTTCATGGATAACCCAAATAAAATATCTGTCTCACAAAATAATACCCGTGAGACCGTATCACACAAATTTTTGCCTAAATTTAAAGACTTCAGAAAGGAATTTATATTATATATTAAGTTTGAATTAATGGTAATACAATTTTAATAATAATACTATGTTCCAAAACGAATTTTTTCCCTTGTGAATTCATGATATATAAATGACATGCATGAACTTGATCATGAAAATAAAGTACCCAAAAATAAAAGAGAATTGAACCTCGATAATAATGTATTTTTATTTCTTTAAAATTCTTTTATTATCTTGTATGAATTGTAACACAATTATAATAAAATTATATATTTACGAAATTAACATAAATCAAACAAAAATATTCAAATTTTTATAGGTTCTTATTTTTAAAAATTTTAGTATATGACATGAGTGTAAACATTTAGCTAGCTAGCTTTATAATTGATTATAAGATTAATGAGCTCTGAAAAGAATTTAAAGAGCTTTCTTGAATTTTTAATGTCGAGTATGATCAGTCGTACAAAACAGTAGGATTAATTTAGTTGTTTGACATAAAGAACCAAAGATGCATGGAAATCAAAAAATGATTTTTTTTATTAAAAAAAACTCGAAACACTAATAAAATCGACCTTTCACTATCAATATCAGTAAAATATATGCATTTTGTGAGCATGCATGCATGCATATATGTTCTTAACTGGAGAAGAAGAAGGAGATTAATTTAATTGTTTGACATAAAGAACCAAAGTTGAAGCTCAAAAAATGGAAGAAGAAGAAGAATTATTGCTCAAAATTGGAAGTGAGCAGATATTTCTCTCCGTGATCTATTGATGTCGTCCATGCCTCAAGCTGGAAAAAAATCCTCGACGTTTGTCAGTTCCATCACCTCCAATCTGCACCAAATTAAACACATCGCCGTCATCTACACCAATCAACTCAGAAAATTGGGCACCCCCAAGATTAAATGCATGATAATGGCGACCACATGTCATTTTCCTCTGGTAAAAATATGAACATAAGCGGTTGCAACAGACGAAATGATGCTTTAAGCAATTCAAAGGGTGATTTGTCAAGTACTGGATACCAAGCATCATTTGAGGATGGAGAAAAAGAGGTACAGCAAGATCATTCAATTGGATTCGATGAAATATATGATACCTCCTCTGAAATTTTCTGTAAGATTTCCGTTATTTCAGTAAAGTCAGGTCTCAAAGTAGGGTCTTGCTGCCAACATCTCTCGAGCAGTTCAGCAAGCTTTGGATGAGTGTGTGTAGGAATAGTCGGACGAAGACCCTAGAAAAAGAATAGAATTGATCATGTTACTTAAATCATGGGGGGAGAAAAGGCATGATTTAGATTAATAATTAATACATTCAACACTATTCTCCCTTCAATTGACAAAATAATTAGACAGGATGTAAAAAGCTATACCTTTTGCACCACTCCAACCGCCGCTTGCAAAGGGGTTAAGTGCTCGTATGGAAGCTGACAAGTCAACAACGAATATGCTTAACTAAAAGCAAGAAATGCTGCTTTCAACATTATGTATGGCAAAACCAAACCTTTCCTGTCAGCAGTTCCCATAAAACCACCCCAAAACTGAAGACGTCGACTTTGTGATCATAGGGTTTGTGTTCTATGACCTTCAAATAGAACCAACTTGGTGAGCAAGAGCAAATAGAAAGTGCAAAAGTTCACGAATAGAACCAGCACGATAAGTAGTAGGGCATATGATGAGCCAAAAATGAATCGCATTTAAGAATAACTACAAGTTTAACACTACCCTACATATAAAGATCCAGCAATTGAAAATTAATTACGCCACTATAAAGTATCAAATCCACTTCAAGTGGAGATAACTGTAACACTCTCGCTATCTTCAAATAGAACTGTATGAAGCCCAAGTTCTGAGTGATTATAAAAGGGCACACCTCAGGAGCCATCCACCGATATGTCCCAGTTTCAGCAGTCATCACACCAGTTTCTGCTTTCACTCTGGCCACGCCAAAATCACCAACCTTAACTACCTGCAAACAAAGTTCGTCTTGAGACCCTTCAAAGCAAACTCATAATTTGGATAATGCATGATGATGCACATATGGTTTCTTGTTCGAAAATATGGAACACCCAAATATCCAGAAATTCATGACCATGAGATGCCGCACACCCAAACAACTTTGTAGTTCCAACCAAAGAAGCAAAACGTTTATAAGCACTCTTATCCATGCAACTAATATCAAGTTTAAATTATTTTAGCTTATCAATGTAAGTAAATCAACAGAAAACAGATGCTAAATTCATATACTTACTATAAGAGAGGGACGTCAGCTGCAAGTTTATCACAAGTTAGGACGAGTCCGCAATTTGAAATATCAGATGTCATGCAATGCGATGAAGTAATTACAAAGATTTAACAACATCATGAAGCTACTCATGCATTTGATGCACTTAATTCTTACTTCATTTTCATCCATCAAAAGATTGGCAGCCTTTAAGTCCCTGTGGATTATATTGTTTTGATGCAAATAGTTCATTCCCCTTGACACATCAACAGCCACTTTGAGCAAAGATGGAAGCTTAAAGGTACCCTTTTGCTTGTGTAAATAATCATACACGCTTCCCCCAGACATGTATTCTGCAATTCAAGAAGTGCAAAACTTAAAAACCAAGCTTACTGAAACAGTGACCGGGAAAAAATTCCACAGTTCAAATTTATTCACATGCTAAAGTAATCCGAGATGTGCATTTCAAAATGCATAGGCACTACAAGTTATACCTGTCACGATACAGAGGTTTGGAGGTCTAGTGCACGCTCCTAGGAACTGAACAACATTTTTGTGTCGAACCTTTCTGCAAGTAACACGTTTCTGATCATAGGGTTTTGCCTTTGCACAGATTCAAGGTTTTTAGATAGAATAATCACTTCAACAGATATCAACAGCGGGGATAAAAGCTGAAAAAAGAAAATTATCCCACTATAGGTGGATGATCAATGAATTCATAGAAGTGATGCAACAAACCTCATTATGTATACTTCTTGGGCAAACTCTTTCTGCAGTTCTGCATTCAAGCGCTCTGCCTTGAGAATTTTGATTGCTACTTCCTGACTGCAGTAAGTACCTTTATATCTGAAACAATGAACTCTTTTACACAAAGAACACTTAACACCAAGCATAAACTTCAAGGCAGCATCCATTACACATACAAATCACCATATGATCCCGATGCTACTTTGTACTCGAATATCAAAAAATTTGGGTCCATTTCCCAAACATCAGTGCCGTCACTGGGTATTTCCAAACGATCGGATTCACACTTTATCTCTACATGCTCATGCTCACTAAGAGGAGACAGAGAACGTGGATGTGGACTTGGCCGAGAAGTTTTCTGCATGACAAACTATTATCAAAATTGTTTCCCAATAGTGACAACTTGATTTCTGAATTAAAAATATCAACAGATATTTTCAAAGGAACCATAGTCAGAAATGAGGAACACGACGGTGATATTTTCAAAACCACAAGCTATAGCTAGTTGCCTCAGCATTATATTGTGACAATTGTGAATAACAGTCCCAAATTAAAATGACGCGTGAGTGAATAACCAAGTAAAGTAATCCAATAATAAATCATGCAGATTTAGTCTTGCAAAATGCAATCCACGTGAATTCAAGAAAGTCGGTCATCTGAAGATTAAAAAAAATACCTCAATTTTCAGAAATTCTTCCTCCAGTGCAGTTTGGAGTTGCTCAACCTCCTGAAATTTATTTAAAAATAATTTAATCCCAATGGAATTAAATGAAGAACGAGAACCTGATATATTTTCATACAGTTGCTAGAATGCATGACAGTATTGTGATGTGGCAGCATGGCATAAAACTTCAGGTCATTCTTGAAGTTACATTCACCAAAAATGAAGCCACTCTAGACAACACAAATAATAGTTTAGAAGAAAGATTGATATACCTCAAATGGCCAACCATCGACAACAAAAACATCTAGAGAGTAGCCATCCACGGTTGAAAAAGCATGTGCTTCCTGGATGTTCAACCCGACTTCAGCTAATAAGGAAGTCAACTGCAAGGTAAAATCTCAAAGATTCGGTACATAGCAAAAACTTGTCCTTCTACCATGTTTACTGAAGATCATAAGGCTTATGTCTTCATAGACTGAAATGGGATGTCGAAAAACTTTTCCAAATGCATTTTTCATTTTAAAAAAATGCACCAATAAATCCATTTCAAAATCCATCTAAATTTGGCCAGGAAGATAAAAGGCAAGATTTTCATAATCCTATAACAATCAAGTGGAGAAGCAGGATTCTGCAAGAATTAAATCAGTAGGTGTTCACGAGACTGGTGTATCAGTGTGCAAGCACATAAATAACCTGACTGAGGAGTTTTGGCTTGTCAACTGTTGAGAAAGTAATTTCATGCATGGGCCTGCATAATATTCAATCGTCAGAAGATGTGAGGATTATATAACATAAAGCACAGTGTATATGACAATTTTGTGAAACAGAAAATCATGCATGGAACTGCATGATCTTCAATTATTAGAAGATGTGAGAATTATGTCACATAATGCAAAGTATGCACAACAGAAACAGTAAAAGTTCTTGCCCCAAAAAAAAAATGAAAAAAGAACCGTAAAACCTCTTCCATTCAATAATTGTCAGGTTAAGAACATTACATAGGTTCCTGTATCAATGTATCAGAAGACTAGAGGTTTGAAAAAAGTTAACTTTTTCGCTTTTACAACAAAGAAAGTATGCATCAAAAGAATGAGGTAAGAATCCCCTTTAAATCAACTATAATTTCCACAGACTTAAATTACTGGAACGAATTTGACAAAATTGATTATTTTTTGTGGCACAAACATGAGAAGTTCAGGTGTCCCAATACTTGAAACGTTTTGTTGTAAGAAGTTAAAGGGTTGAGCATATCAAACAAAAACAAAATCAAAAGCTTACCATCCATTAGATTATACCTTAGACACTTTACACCAGTATTTACAGCTCTGTTCCCATCTTGATCTTCTGAACTGCTTGCTTCCAGTGCAAGTAATTCAAGATTAGGACAAGAGCCAAAGGCAGGTGGTGGATGGATGCTGACAAAAAAATGAAGTACAGGTATCAGCATATCTAATGAAAAACAAAACATTTAGTGGTTACAAACGCCGGTATTTTGATTATTTTAAAATTATTAAGAGCCAAGATGTTTAAGGAAAGCATCATAATGTTGCAACTATTAATTTACTTGTAACCTTGGAAAAGTTAAGTGCTTCAATACCTTCCGTATTGTGGCTGGCGTGAATGGATCGAATCTTCTGAATTCCCGTCAGAGACTGGTAAAACCTATATTGACAATCATTTATGGCAATAAAAATAAAATAAAACCAAGAGAGAGATATTTAATGAGAGTGATATAACAGTTACAATTGATCTACTCCCGATTACATCCATTTATGAACCTTCAAATAACAAAATAAAATCGCTGGAAGAGAACACGAACAGCAAGAATTAAAATGTCACACGCTCTTTTCAGACAAAAAAGTAGGAAACCAGATAAGTACATGATTTGTAGGAAGATTCATAATTTAACGTACTGAATGAAGTAGAATACAAATTCAACTGATCTGAATATGCTTGAGAAAAAGATATCTGATTTCTTAAAATCTTGGTTGAAAAAAAGTAAAAGAACACATTAGTCATTAGAATAAGTTGCTAGTGTTTTGCATACATTAATGCAAATCAGAGATGTGAAAAATCCGAGTATCCTTTTCTTTCCAGAACCCATCTCACCTACAGCTGAAGTATTGCTTACCGAGACCTAAGTAGCCTTATACGAGCAAGCTCAGCTGTTTCATTAATTTGTAATGGCTTATAGCTAAAGGTCTGAACTATCAGTACCTTTATAAGCTGGGTGACAGATATGAGACACCAAACCCATCAATTATCATGTAAACCCATCCAGATCATGTAGGGTTTCGCTTAAAAATATCAAGATATACCACAGAATAAATCCAGAAATAAGAAGAGGAAGGTCAAATAATTAGTCTAACTAAGGCTCGAGGTCGGGTATCATCTAATATTAACAACTATTCACCTGCACAAGTCGTACTTCAAATGCGGGCCTATTAGCAGGATCACGAGCCAGATCCAGTAACCTCTTGTGAGTGAGAACATCTTCTGCCCTTTCCACATTCACATCCATCGCATACCTTCAAGTATCGGAATCGTCGATCAGCAGTCATTACGTGTTATGCACAGAGAAAGAGAAAGAGCTGTTCTTTTCAACTTGCATGGTTTAAAAAACATGACACTTTAATGGATTCGCTACCTACAACGACAGTAGATCGTGAAGTGCCTTTATCATCGAGATTTAATATATAAATAAACAGAAACGATTTCTAGAAACGGAACCCGCGAGTCCACAAGAACCCGGTAACGAGAAAGATATAACTCGAAAATCTCTGCCTACAAAAAGATCGACGCGAATCATATGGAATGCAAAGTTAACCTGGCGGGAAGGCGGTTGAAATGCTCCCATATATGATCATCGAAAGCTGGCTCCTGAGCCTCAGGGTGGTCGACTTCTTTAAGCCGGCGAAGGACATTATTGTACACCTCCAACTTCTTCTGCTGTGGCCCGGTCTTCCTTGGAGCCGATTCCACCACCTTACTGCCGCAGCTGTCGTTAAGTTCCATCACCATTTAAGTGTCCGTTACAACAATCCTCAAATCTTCAGAAATCACGCTCCGGGGTGGCGTAATTCACCTCAGCATTACGTGCAGTGAAATCTTCATGTTAATCACGTAGCAGATGCAGATTTGAGGAGGTTTATACCCAGAATTATTCGCAACAAGTTGTGAAATAAAATATTAATGGCGGAGATGAATTAAATAATGAATAATTGGGAGGCGGAAAGGGATTTCTGCGTTGATTTAAGGGGAGGTGGACTTGGGTTTTTGAATTCATTCAATCATCCTTCCTTCCATTTCTTTCTGCTCTATCCATTTCATTCATATATTATATTATATTATATTGAAAAGGTATGCTTGTTGCTTCTTTAATATATCCAAATCCTCTGGAATAAAGTATTGTTTTCCAAATTTTACTTCTTTGTTGAAATATTTTATATTCGATTAAATAATAAGATAAAATATTTTTTAGCGTCCCAAATATATAAATTTATTTGTTTTTCCGCTTAAATTCGTTTCCATATAATTTTTGAATTCAGTCGATTCAACAGCCAACTACACTCGACATGTTAAAAAGATGGGAAGTTGCCGGTGTTCGAGTTGGTCGATTAGATTAACATTTAATCAATGATCAATGTTCGATTTTTTTATCAACATTTTTTCGTGCGAGTCAGTCGTATTTCCAGTTCATTTTACATTACTAACGTGGTTTGTAATTATTGTGTTAATTTGATATTTACTCGGTACATATTGAATGGGCAAAAACTTGTGTGAGACGATCTCACGAGTCGTATTTTGTGAGACGGATCTCTTATTTGGGTCATCAATGAAAAAGTATTATTTTTTATGTTAAGAGTATTACTTTTTATTGTGAATATCGGTAGGGTTGATTTGTCTCACATATAAAGATTCGTGAGACTGTCTCACAAGAAACCTAATGATAGCTATTGTGAGTTCATTAAAAAAAGAAAAGTAAGAGAAATGAGATACTATAATATTAAATATCTTAGCACTAAGATCTTAAATAATATGTAAATTATCAAACATTTAAAAATTTTCCACGTTACGCTTCATACTGTTTTTCTATCAGATTTTTTGACATAGAGTATAATATAAGCCATATAAACATAGAGAACACATAAATCATATGAAAGACCACGTTCTTTTTTCATCTGCGCGTCCTAAATATATAGTCTAGTTTTTATATTTAATATTATTGTATCCATTTTTTTTTCAATTTACCTCATCATTAAATATATTAACCACTCCCAACAATTTTTATATCATATTAATATATAATTAAAATAATTACAATATGCAATAAATTATCAAAACAATAATATAAGTTACACACTATTTATATTTTTTTTTCAATGCATGTGGATGGTGCCTCTAACCACGTGAGTTTTTGTCAATCTAATAAAAATATATATTGACGTACAAGCTCACGTTCCTTAAGATAGAAAATAAAATGAATAATTATATTAAATTAATATATAATTATTAAGAAATATATAAAAATAAAATGAATAATTATATTAACTTAATATATAATTATTAAGAATTATATATTAATTTTTAATAATAGAACTAATCCTTTTTGAAGAAAACATAAAATTCGGAATTAGAAATAGCACGATACAAACTCAAAAGATCACCAATACATATCGGTATTTCCAACCAAACAAAATGAATAGCATAAAAACGAGATTGATAATCTCAACAATTAGTGGTACCATTTTGTGTTTTATTAATATCTGATATGAGTCGAGTCGAGTGAGTTCATCGTCTCGTATCTAGATCTGAAAAAGAGACAAAAACAGATTGGTTTCAAGATACTACATGTTTGCACTCTCTCCTCTCCAAATCTCATAACACATTCAAATATCATTTCAAGTATAATTTAAAAGTTTTCCTTATGATGATTTTCATGAAATAATATATATATTACATTTTTTTAGGTATACATTCGGTAAACAATGTCACTAAATCGTTATTTGTTCTCATAATTATTAAGGCAATATATGTCGTAAGTTTAGTTTCTAAAAATCCGATTTAGTTTAATAAAAATAATAATAAAAATGAAAACATTTTATTGTCTCGAAATCTAACCATTTAAGTTCGATGCGAGGCTTGAAAATTCAGGTACGAGACTCCAAAGCTCAACTCTATATTTAATAGGTCTTTTATTAGGAGTGTCAAATTTAGACATGACCTACCAATCCGACGCAGTTCAACCCGAAAAAAATCAGGTTTGGATTTGTGGTTTTCGGGTTCGGGTAAGATCGGGTTGGACCCGATAGCTGACCCGAAAAAAAAATGATCGTGTTGGATTAGGTTCGGGTCAACCCGAGTTAACCCGAAAATTTAAATTTTTTTAAAAATATATAATTAATAAATATTGCCTACATTTTTATATATTGTATGTTTGAAAAAATATTTATTGTATATTTAGATCATAAATTTTTATAATTTAATATTTATTTTTTTATTAATCGGGTTGATTCGGGTTCGGATTGACAGTTTTCGAGTTGGGTTCGGGTTGAAAATTTTTTTATTAGTACTATTGCTCAACCCGACCCAACCCACCAGAATTGACACCCTTATTTATGAGACAGGTCAAGCATGTCCATATTTACGATAATAAGTAATATTTTTGACATAAAAATAATAATTTTTTATGATTGATCTAAATAAAAATATATATTTTATAAAATCGACACGTGAGACTGTATCTTAAATTTTTTTGTGAATTATATTTATCTAGGACTCTTTTTTTATTATTAGTAATTAATAATATTGTTGTTGTGGTGGTATATGCGCGTACGCGTGTACGTGAAAAATTAACTCAACTACCAGCTTGTGCTCTTCACGTGGCTCATGGGGCTGCCAGGAGAATGGCACAAGCCTGTACCCATCAATTTTTTATTAAAAAAAACAAAAAATAAATATAATTATTGTACCAAATTTTCATTATAAAAATAGAATGGGTTGTTGGTAAATCCGCGTGTGAAAATCACATTATTATTATTTTATTATAAAGAAATTATAGTGACCAGGATGAGATTAATATTTTTTTCTATATTATCGAATTACAGTACTAGTTTATTGTTATTTTGTAAAAATTATTCCAACTTTTCATATGACATTAATGTGAAATCGAATGATATCAATGTAGTGTTGTCGTGCGTAACATCACATCAAAACTTCGCGTAAAAATGAGTAAAATTGCCAAAACGGAATGGTATAGAATTAAGACCGAAACTTGATAATACAGATGATAGAAATTGTAAAGAGACGAGCATAAAAGAACAAAATCACAGTTTTCCCTTAAAATAACCGAAAAATTATATACGATAATTTAAATTAGTAGTAATCGATATTATTATATAATAATTCATCGACTCTTTAGAGTAATTACTATTGATCGAAAAATATTACTTCTTTCATATTTCAATATATTTATTATTTACCACTTATTATTATCATTTTTCAAATTTATTTCTAAATTTTAAAATAATTAAATATTAATTTATATTTAGATATAATATATATTATTTATGCACTTGAAATTTGCGTACGTGGATTACTAGTTTGAATGAAATCTCGTCTTTAAAAGCCTGAAATAACTGTGTGTGTGGAAGCATAAAACAAATTAAATGTTTTTAATCAGAAATTTAAAAATAAATATCTCAAATGATTTTTTTTAATACAAAAACCTTTGAATTCACACAACAATAACGAAGTATTTGATATTCGTTGACGACTTATAATCTATCGTATCCATATCTTAAATTCGAGATAAAAATATAAATTGATACTCACATAAACCAGAGGTATTTATGAACCTGGACATCTTACAAGCTCGAAATCCAGTAGTTACCAACTTTAATGTATTCGAAGGGTCCCACACCTCGAATGAATCGAAACAAATTAAGATTGACTGAGAATAAATATGTCTATTTGAAATGAAAAATAATATTAAATATAATTATTTCAGTAAATACTCGAATCGAATACTAAAAAAATTTATGTTCTAAATGATTGTATCATTCATATATTTCGATTTATTATCTTTTCTCGTCTCATATAAAAAAAATCGTAAAACGATAATATTTTAAAACAGAATTAGCACGTTTGAAAATAATAATAATAATAATAATAATAATAATAAATGTAACGAGTCGCATGCGGAAAAACGGATAAGCCGATGATATTCTTTATTGGCATTTGACTTTATTCTTTTTCATTTAAAAATCCTCGTATCTTGAAAATGAATTGGATAATGTCCACATGGCAAAGTGACAAAAGGCTTTAGAAAACGCCTTTTCGGACCTCTAAAGGACACTCGCATAATTAATTCTACAACCTTCTGTTTATTCTCTACTAAAATATATAACATAGTTTATAAGAATAATATTTAAAATAAAAACTAATTTTTTGAGTATAAAATCTAATATTTTTTTATGATTAGATCGAATCGGAGATCTGTCTGACAAAATTAATACATAAAACAATCTAACAACAGCTTTTATTGTTTATAAATTTATCATAAGTTTTTAAATGATTAATTGTCTTTTTAAAGAGAAAATTATGGTTATAATTTGTTGTTTATTATTATTATTATTATTATTATTATTATTATTATTATTATATACTTGACCAAACATATATTTTTAAGACAGAGTACATACATGTACAAGCTATTATATTGTACTGCAAATGCAATGCCTTGTAACACAAGTACGTGTCGTGTAAATCTTATCCTCAAAACATGGGATATTGTAATAGTACAGAAATAATGTCTCGTTATTTAAAGTACATTAATAGCTAATTAATTAGTCCATTAGTACTGGTTAATGTACTAACCAAGATATTTTATAAATAATAAATGTAATTAATTAAAGTATTTGGATAGATATAGAAATCAAATGAGCCACTGGCATCGACAACACATCCCGTTATCCGATCGATTTGTTTTCATTCGGAGTCTGATTAGTTATAAATCATCGACGTTACAATATTATTTTTGAAGACTTGAATATTATCTTTAGTTTTGTATTTATATTATTTGAATTGATTTATTCCAAACTCAAAATTGGAACTGACTGAAACTTGAGCTTTACTTGAATTATTGTTCTATCGCAATTTGTTTGATTCTATCCCAGCCAGGTATTACTGTTAAGGAATGAATGGGTCGACTTACGCTTTATTTATCGAATGATAAATTAAGCCAATGAAGCGAAATTAAGCCAATGCATGGAACAAAATAACGCACAAACAACCCTTGATAAATCAAACAACAGAAGCAATTTCTCTTAAGCAGACACACTTACACATCATACTACTTGCTACATGGCTCGACGAAATCGAAATCGAGAACTCGTCTTTGACTTTTACATAATTATGCACATAACAGAGTCAGGAACATCAAATACACTTACATGACATGAGCACTCAAGATTTGATACACCAATCTCACTCGAATAACTCGTCATCTTCCATCTCATCATCGCTCATGTTTTCTCTTCCCAGAAGCCACTGCTCCAGTTCATCAACTTCTTCCATGTCTTGAAAATATGTGTCGTCTAAGTCATCCCATTGGTCCGCACCTAGCTCCTCCCCACGACAAGAAATGGTCAGATATGGTCTGCTTCTTGCTAGAGCATCCACCAAATCCCTGTTCACAGAGCCAGTCACACCCAACCATCTTAATCTTGGAAAATATGGTTTCTTAAACCAACGAAATGCGAGTTGAGTGATCCCACCACAGTTATAGAGATCCAATAGCTTCAAGGTACTCCCACGCCACACGTTTTCATCAACTTGCATTGAGGCTAATGCCATGACAGAAGTATCTCCAATAAGGGGGCATTGTCTCATTCGTAGTTGGGTTATTGGAATTCGAGATTTTGCCAGGATAAGTACAGCAGTATCAGACAGGTTGGGAAGATTCGAAAGGTCCAATTCTCTTAGTTCCTGGTTTGAATTACTGTCGAATAAGTACGAAACACATCGGTCTGTAAGTTTCTTACAACCTCTTACAGACAACGAGATGAGACTATTAATCACCCCCCTATTTAGGTGGGAAATTCCCACGTCACTTATGTTACAGCCATCCAGCAGAAGTGTTTTCAACTTAGGAAGTTCATTGATAGCTCGGAGGGATTCATCTCCGAGGTTTCTACAATCTCTCATATCAAGCACACAGAGATCTTTATTAGTAGTCAAGCATGCAACAGCCAAATTTGTTATGAGATTACACCACCTTAGGCTAACATACTTTAGTGAAAGGGAAGTTGCCCTTATATCATGAAAAACCAGGTCGGTCAGATGGGTCCCATGACAAACCTTGAGGTTGTATAACTTAGAGCACGAGTGTAAAATTGTCTTATATCCTGAATCAGTCACCTGGCAGAACCCACCCAGACAGATACTTTCCATGGCCGAGCATTTGTCAGCCATGAGAAGGATCCCAAGATCATTGACTCGTTTGAAGTATGTAGGAGCAATCTCCTGGCTTCTTACCAAAGAAAGGTGTTTCAACCTTCCACGTTCATTAATTTGTTGAAGGCCAGAGTTTGTAAGATCAAATGCCATCCTTGGTTCCATTATAGGTGAATCTCGAAGGTCTAGATAGGTCAATGAAGTAAGATATCTAGATATTGTGTTGATCATGGTGTCGGTTATATAGTCCACACCAAGACATAGCTTCTGTACATTTGGCAATATGGAGGGCTGAATCTGATTAGCTGATTGATGGAGGCCTACAGTAGGGCTAAGCAGTTCTATCACCATTACTGAAGAAATGTAACCGATTTCAAGCGAAATGAGCTTTTCAGAGGCTAGGATCCAGACACGAGCAAAATTATAACGCAGAAATATAGAGACATCGAACATCAGGATCAGAGCCTACAAAGAACAATCAGCAAATTTGGATTAGTGCTGACTCGTTATAATACATATAACAAAATGATTGATACAAACTATTGAGATTTAAGTGAATCAACTTAAACTAGGAACAATTGACAAGCATGTTTCTCACCTTTATCATTAAATATGGCACAGAAATCCCAATTATAACTACATTCTGATCCCAAATTTAAACGCTCTAACAAATTTGCAACTAAATAAAAAAAAAACTCCAGACTCATATTTCTGCCCCAATGATAATTATTCAAATATTAACATCATCTTATGCAACCAAGCGCTTTTTTATTCCCCTAATAAAATACCTCGCGGATATTGCATAAAGAACAACAATTTGTCAATATGATATTATATGCAAAGACAACATGAAAATTGTGGCTGCATTATTCACTGAAAAGATATAATATGCAAAGCCAATACAGAATATCTTCGATGGAACAATGTTGAACAAACTCTACATTGAATGAAATGGAGAAACTTGTCGACTTCAGAAAATAATGAGAGATATCAGTTGGAATTGAGGTTTTAGCGGTGTGTGAGTAGCGCAAAGCTATACTGGGACAGTAAACAATAGTAAGAACAGCACTATCAGAACCAATGATATCATAATAACTTATTCAAGAAAGAAAATTTATTAGCATTCATAATAACCACGTCCTAATCAAAGAAACAATTAAATTACTTTTAAAAAGAGAAGACACTAAAATCTGAAGCATGAGAATACAACTCAACTTTTAGCTATTCTTGAATGTGTCACCATGCTAGTGTTTTCACATCCTCCCTCTCATAGATTTTTCAACATAGCATCTCATAAGTGAAATGCAAAAATAAAATAAATAAATTTCAAATAAAAAACATTAACTAGACTTTTCAATGCAAACTCTTTCAGAAGCTTACCAAGTTCCATGAGACAAAATCATACTATCATAGCAGAAGACAAATATGATACTTCTGTTGCAAATGTGTATACAGGAGATATATCATACACTAACATAAATCTCCATCGAAATTGAGTAAGGGACTAGGGACGATGTTAGCATCTATCTGGAAGCAGGAATAAAACTCAAGGGTAATCATAATTTATCAAAAATCACATATGATAGTGAATCTCGTTTATAAAAATCACCATCGTGTTGAGTGAATTGCAAATTAAAAGCACATAAGCTCATGCTGTGATAGATTTTATTCGCCAAATTCAGAAACAAGAGAACAGGAAATACTTAGACCCTTTGAAGTGTGATTAGTCAGTAAATGACGCGTCTTTCTCACTACCTATTTCCGAAATAACCAGAAACCTCAAACACGTATGGCAAGCTTGGATGCTTATCTTATACCGCTTCAAATGATTAACATTCATACAGCAAACCCAACTTTAAATGAAGAACATCCTCATGTCTTCCATATTAAGAATAAAAATATTCCACACTAAATGCAAATATTTATCCTAATAACTCGTCGAGTGAACTTTTACTTCCAATTGAGCGCAACCACTCAGCAATTCCTCCAGATGTGATACATCAACTGATCGACCCCTTTTCTCTGCTACAGAACTCAAGTACAGAAACCTGAAACACAAATTAAGACAATGATGCTGACAAAACCAAACCTACTTCAAATCCAACACTGTGCACAAACCATGAATCATAAAAACAAAGTTACCAAAAAAGAGTGGGACAAATCTTAATAATGAAATCAGATTTACGCTGCTAACAATAAATTGTCTTCGCATCCAATAATGCATACCAAACCAAGAACAAATAACCCAATGGATCACTAGAAATCAACCAGCGAACCTCCGTGGACAGAGAAAACTGGTGATGAAATGGCGGTCAAATACGAACCTCAAGTCTTTGCAATGCCGGCCAAGCTCAGAAAGAAGCTTTCCACTGAAATCAGCGCAATTACGGAGGCACAGCTCTTGCAAAGAAGGGCGAGCCAAAAAGTTCAGGGAAGAATCATCAAGGCGCGTGCAGTCCACCTTCAGGCTCCTCAAGTATGGATTGTTGAGACGCAGCAATGGGCTCAGTAAATCCATCGACGGAGCAATGTCCTGAAACATCAGAACAAAAAAAATTAGCTATTTATTTAGACACCAACCCAAAAAAAAACTAATCTTTGAGAGCAATCAAAATCTGACGGTCATACGAGAAGGTGGAAGTTAGGGAGGAAGGACAGGATATGGGCGGCGCATGACCGGAAGGTGTTACAGGTGGAGGCGAGCGATTGGATCGACGGAACGTCGAGCTTCGTCATGATGGTGGCGAGAAGAGCAGAGGGCAGTTGTTCCAGACCCGGATTCATCGATTCCGGATCCTGGGTCGGGCTCGCCATTTCCCTGTTATCTTACCCAACCCACGTTTGCTTTTCAACCGGGAGAGTGGACAGTCGAGGATCACGATTGTCATCGCTTATTATTTATCAAGATTTATTTACATTTTATTACCTACAAGTTTATTGAAAAAAAAAAGGTCAATTGAGAATCAGTCCCCAAATCAAAAACAAGTTGTCCCCAACTCCCTTGAGAGAGAAAACATTTGAAAAATTACCAATATTACCCTTTTTCCTAAATTTAATTTTAATTGATCCTCGCGCTTCTCAAATGGTATCGGAGCCTAAGGTTGTTTTATTTCAAACACTAAAATTTATTGTTACAAAGAAACAAAATGTTTGAGGAGGAGAATTTCGAAAATTATGAATCCGAACTTAGATTCGAGAAAAATAATTTGCAAGGATTATTCCAATATTTTGGAATATACATAAGAACATCTAAGTATTGTTAGATATCCAGAGCAGAAAGGGAAGCCTCAGTACCCTCAGGTAAACTTATGATTCAATCTAATAAGTTTATGAAAATTGTACCAGATTCTTCTAAGGTCTCTTTAGATCTTAGAGAAATTCAGAAAACAATACAAAACTATGGCAATATGCTATATTTTGTACCACAACGAGTTGAAAAAATCCTTGAAAACCAAGAAGAAATTCTGGGAATATTAAAGGATATTCAAACAAGAATTCAAAAACTAGAACAACAATCTAGTTCTAGTAAAAGAACTTCAGGAGGTTGGTTACCACCATCATTTGGTACTGAACCTTTGTTACATCAACAAGGGAAAGCCAGAGTGGTGTCAAAACCTTTGACTGAAGAAGAAAAGATGATCAATCTAATTAAGTCTGTTTCAGAAAAGAAATTGATCTGATGACAACTTTAGAAAGGATTGGTCTAGAGGATCTACAAAGGCTTGCAGAATCTTTCGCAAATCTCAAAGTTGTAGATCTAAAGATGAACACAGCAGGAGGTGAAACACCTGCTATAACTTGGTCATCTTCTCAGGAACCACCAAGGGAAAGTGTGAGATCTCAAAATATACACATGAGAGAATCTCAAACTGATTTCCATATCCGTGGAGGATCACACCCTGCGGGAACAAGGACAAGGAGAAATCAAATTCCCTTGCACCAAACACCCTATGGGAAAACTGTTTTAGATCATATACATCCTTACGGGGTTATGCTTAACCTTGATGTATTAGATTTCAAAAACAGAGAAGAACTCATAGACGATTGGACATCTGCTGTGAGAATTGCAGCAGGAACACTTGATCTCAACAGAGAAGGATTCATTAAACTCCTAGAAATGAGTCTTATGGGATCAGTGAAAATTGCTTGGGACATGACTTCAGTGGAAACCAAAGAATCAGTTCTAGCCGGTGAATCTCTAAGCGAGATAGCCGGAAGAATGGCTACCCTTTTTAAAGCTCAATTTATAGGGGTAGATTATTTTAACAATCAAGATACAGAGAAGAGGAAAAAATATACTCAAGCTCTGTATAGTCTTGAATTACATGACATCTATTTAATAGATGAATACATTATGTTATTCACTAAATATAGATGGACTTCAGGAGTCGAAGAAGACACAGCTATGCAGCTTTTCTTCGCAAAAATGCCAAGTCCCTGGAGAGAAATGCTCATCAGAGAATATGTACCTGGAAATCCATATACATTGGCACGAAGAGCTTCTTTCCTTAAAGGAAAATTGGCGGAATGATGCCATTTGGCAGCATTACAAAAGAATTACAAACGATTAAGGGGTATTAACAAACGTACTCCTTTGTGTTGTAAGGAAAATGATCTTCCAACAATTATTGGAAGTAAACCACAAAAGCATAGAAGGAAAAGTTTCAGAACTCATCCTTATGCTAGAAGTGGAAGAAGTTCTTGGAAACCAAGAACAGTATGGTATAGACAGAAAGCCAGATATTATAAATCTGGACAAAGAAGTGGACCATCAAGAAGTAGGATATCTTCTCAGGCATCGAGTACATCTCGAAGCACAGGAAGAACACCTACAAAGAAAACTTTCCGAAGAGCTCATACACGAGCTAATGAAAGTTTTAAGGATTGTAATTGCTGGACATGCGGAGCAAGAGGTCATATCTCGACTAACTGTCCAGAAAATGAAAAAAGAGGTTTTAAACGCTTCGATCCAACTCCGGATATTGAAGAAGCAGTTTATTACTAAGATCTTATTCAGGTATACCGATTTGAGGACATTGCCTCAGATGAAAGTATATATGAAGAAGAAGAAGTCGTAAGTGAATCCGATGGAACTGAATCAGAATCTGATTGAAAACGAGGTGTTTCGACACGAAACACATGAGGATTTGTCTGGATTCTTTAGCCATACAACAATATCTCATAACATGGTCCAAAAGATCATGAAAGAAAATCCTAGTCTCCAGAGATATCAAGGATTCTCTGCACGACAGGTAGAAAAGTTCTTGGGAAATCTTGGCCTAAGAAACAGAAATCATCATCTGATCTATAAAGTTTCTAGAAGGGAAATGACAATCCCAATGGAACTGACTGGAAATAGAATGGAGATGCAGTTAATTTCTTCTGAAGAAATTAAGAAAGAATTACAAAAACTCAAGATCGAAGTAGCAAAGACTATGTCTTGGATTCATATTGGAGCAATCCAGATTATGATAAAAGCTACTTTCAAAGAAGGTATAGATTCACCCATTGATATTGCTATATGCGATAAAAGAATGAGAAACCTTCAAGATTCAGTACTGGGAACTATCTCGGGAAATCTCTGTGCAGGAAAGATTGTAGGAGTTATCTATCCAAGGATAGCCTACAACCTGGCAGATCGAGATTTCAGTCGAGCCTTGACATTGCATCAAAATTTCAAGGAAAAAAGACTGATGAAGGAAGGTAATAGACCATATTCTATTACCTATCAAATCTCATATGCTCTATCTAATACACATCATTCAGAATTGTTTATTAGAAATGAGTTTATTGAAATACCAGAAATATTTGGAAAAGTTGCTCAGGCAATTTATCCAGAACGAGTTGAGTTTCCGGTAATACAGGAAACAGATATCCAAATACAAGACAAACCGATTCTACAAAGGAATCAAAGTCTTAGATTGGAATCAAGAAGACTATCTTTTCAAGGAGATATGATTATAAGCTATAGATGGGGAAAAACCCCTGTTCAAGAAACCCAACAGGAGCTAAAAAGTTTTTCAACAATAGGAAAGCTTAGATGTCCAGAAGGGTGGAAAGAAGTCGAAATAGTATTTGATATTACGAAACAAATGAATCAATTTCCTTGTAATACCATCTACTATTTAGAACAACCTATGATAGGAAATTACCAAGGGAGGATCCAAGTTGGAGAATTGGAAGTTCATATCACAGGAATTCTAGGAAAAGAATCAGATCAACTGATTCTTGGACTAGAGTTTCTCGAGGAACATAAACCTTGGAAACGTCTAGAGTATGGAATGGAGTTTATGGCGGAAGATAAAATGTGAAAAATCCAATGACCACGAGTCCATTCTCCATATACATTCCGGTAGAAATGTTATATGAACAATATAAGGCAGAATATTTTGTGGCTTATATTGATTCAGGTGCTGGCATTTGCACAGCAAAACGAGGAGTTTTTCCAAATAATTTGGAAGAAGAACTACCCAAGATTGCTGGAAGAGATTTTTCCAGAAGAATCTTAATCTTATGTAAAGGGATTAAGAGGACTGAAATCATGATTGGCGGTGCTAGGCAAACACCTTGGTACAAGGTGAAGACACCACCAATTTATTTTCATGATACGGGAGCTGACATTTTACTAGGAAACAATTTCTACAAATGTTCAAATCCTATACTCAAGAAAATGAGACTAGAAGCTTAGTGTTTACAACTCCTTGTAACCACAAAATTATAGTTCAGAGACTAAGAGAGGCATTTTACAGAAAATTGCCGATCCAGTTTCGCAGCAAGCGTAGTGATTCAGGACAACTTCTGAACCCAAAAATGAAGGATTCTAGAAGATTTGGAGAAACAATGCTCCAGTTGAGAGCAGATAAAACGCTCCAACCAGAAGATATGGAATATCTGAAGATAACTCTACATCAGAATGAAGTAGAGTTTGAATCTAAGGTATCTTTAGAAGATGTCAAGAAAAAGATCAAAGAAAATTACAATGAAGATCCTTTGGCATGGTGGGACTGAAATCAACTCAAAGCTTGCCTTAAAATTAAGGAAGGCAAAGAGTATGAATTTTGTCCGTTGCAAGCCTATCCCAATGAATATCATTGATCAAAGGGATATGCAGATTATAATCAAGGAACATTTTGACCTTGGTTTAATCAAAGCAGGAATGTCACCATATAGCAGTCCGGTTTTTCTGGTAAGAAATAATAGTAAAATAAAACGAGAAAAACCCAGATTAGTTATTAATTATCAAGAAATTAATAAGATTCTGGATTTTGATGGGTATTTTATACCTAGTAGAGAACATCTAATAAGTTGCATACGCAATGCTAAGATATTCTCTAAGTTCGATTAAGTCCGGATTTTATCAGATTCGGATGCAAGAAGAAAGCAAGAAATTCACAGCTTTCTCTACACCTCAGGGACATTATAGTTGGGAAGTATTACCTATGGGATTGGCTAATTCACCCCAGATATTTCAAAGAAAGATGGATAATCTTTTTAAAGATTATTTTAAATTTATGTTTGTTTATATTGACGATGTTTTAATAGCGTCTAAAGATATAAATGAACATGTTAAGCATTTGGAGATTTTCTCTAATGTTTGTAAAAAAGAAAGACTGGTTTTATCCGAAAAGAAAGCAGTCATTGCTACAAGAAAGATTGAATTCCTCGGAATTGATATCGATGAGTCATGAATTATTCTGCAAGAACACATAGTGGAAAAAGTGCAGAGTTTTCCAGAAAGTCTCAAAGACAAGAAGCAACTTCAAAGTTTCTTAGGAGTTGTTAATTTTGCTGGGATGTTTATCAAAAACCTAGCAAAACACAGGAAAGTATTTAGTCCATTATTGAAGAAAGATGCTAGATTTATATGGACAAACGAACACACAAAGGGATTAGTTCAATTAAAGGAGATTTGTAAGAATCTTCCAAAAATGGCTATTCCTCAAGATGAGGATGATATGGTATTATACACAGATGCCAGTGATCATTGGTGGGCAGCAGTTATTACAAAGCTCACACCAGATGGAGAACAACCGTGCAGGTATTGTAGTGGGTTATTCTCAGATACAGAAGTCATAAGATGGCATATCAACGAGAAGGAATTTTATGCAGTATAAAGGGCTTTTGAGAAATGGCTATTATTCTTACTTGCAAAGAAATTCACTTTGAAAGTTGATAACACACAAGTGAAAGTTTTCTTAAGTAATAGAATTGAGTCTAAACCTGAAAAGGCCAGATTATTAAGATGGCAAGCATTATTTCAAAATTATATTTTTGATATTGTAATTATTAAATCTAATGAGAATATTCTTGCAGATTTTTTAACAAGAGATGGACAACATTGACATTGATGCTATCATCAAGATGCAGAGGCATTTGAGGAAACACCTTGAAATGCTTCAAACCGAGTTTAACAAGTTAGCACTGAACCCAGAAGTTG
Organism: Primulina huaijiensis; assembly: GCF_012295235.1. NCBI lineage: Eukaryota > Viridiplantae > Streptophyta > Magnoliopsida > Lamiales > Gesneriaceae > Primulina > Primulina huaijiensis. Next base: position 3,562,686 of record NC_133322.1, read on the forward strand.
CGGGAAGGCTTCAACAAGCTGATAAGAGAATTGTCTCTGATCGAATCACAGGATGTTTACAGGCATATACTCAGTTATGGTCTGTAATGCAAAGGCCTATCCTCCAAGGCATTGAGAAACCATTGGTTTCCCAAATGGAGAGTTTTCGAGTACAGGACTCTATACCTGGAGCAGGGGATTCAAGTACCCCTAGCACAAGTGTTAAGTCGGGATCATCTCCAGATGAGTTGGCTGAAACAAAAATTGAGACTCCAGATCCCGATCTCGAGTCCTCAAGTCAACCCTTCACCTCGAGGATTGAAGAGGGAGAGATCAACCTTAGGCCTCGTACCGACAAAGGCAAAACTAAGGTTGGTACTAATGAAAATACAATTTCTCCATTTCAGGTTTACCAACAGAATTGGGAGAAATTAAGCACAAGAATTGGCATCAACCCAGCCATGGTACGAGTTGATGTTGTAGGAAAATATCCTAGGTTATGGATGAAACAAAATTCATATCCAAAGGAGTTCAAAGCCTGGTATGAATTTGGGGCTCTTGCCTCAGTTTATACTACTTCACCCAGCTTCCCAGAGATATCAGAATTACCAAAATGGATACAGGAAGTGGTACATGAAACTTGGACAAACAATGATCATTTGTCCAGAGGAGATATTTTGGAGCTGTATTTTTTCAGTGCAGCACCAGAACCAGCAGAGAAAGGCTCACACGAAGCCTTTCATTTCATCAAGCTAAGGAGGCCAGACATGAATTCTAAAAAATTTATAAAATATCCTCCTACAAATGAGACCCCTTTAGTTTCTTCATTCAATGAAGATGACATATCTACCAGGAGAGCATGTGCCATCTGGGTCTGTCTCACATAGATGGACAAAGTCAAGTTTTCATTTAAGTTTTATCAAAATTCTTTAAATGGATCATTCCTGTTAAACACTATGACAGAAAAAACAACAAGTTTTGCAGAAGATTTATTCGAGAAGAAAAGAAATCTTCTATGGAACAGCAAGCTGTCGGCAAGTAAAGAGACTCGCCGAAAATTTTGTAACATGGCACACATAGGAAGATGGTCAGAAAACATCTGCCTTGAATGCCAAAATCAGAAGGAACCTGAATTCGGTAAAGGATTCAAACCGAGATCTGATCGGAAACACTTTACCGATACAAGCACAAGTGGAGATGGACCACATTCACATTTTCCTCGAGTACACTGAAAGCCAAAGATTCCTCGACAAAGTTAAAAAGGACATGTGACCAAACCCATCAACAAGGACCACTACCATGTGAGTGGAATAAAAAGACCACCAATAATGAGTGGTAAAAGACAAAAAGACATTGGATACTATATCTTAAAAGAATCCAATGAATAAAAGCAAAACAACTTGTCCCGAAAAATTTATCTATATAATAGAACAAGATGGAACCAGTAAAACACACAAGGAAGAAACCTAAAGAAAATATATTTTACATATCTGAAGGTGTTAAAAAGGAAAATCAAGTATAAAAGGAAGGAGCTAAAAGCTCTCAGAGCAATAGCTCAGAATTTCCAAGAAAAAGGAGATGAAATCACATCTGATCTTGTTTTAATGCATTCTTACTGGCAGTGCGGAAAAATAAGAGAATGGGAAAAGTTGATGTCTAGATTAATAACCTAGACATATCATAGGGACCACTCAACCACTACATGGTCATTTACAAGCTGTAAAGGTTTATCAAGATTTGAAGTTCGAGTTTCAAATCCGAGGAAGCCTTCTATAAATAAGGCATGAAGAAGGAAGTGAAGATCATCGAACATTTTTCTCATTTCTTTCAATCATAAGTGTAATATTTTCTCTTAGTTTATGAGTTTTTCAAGTTCGGCTACTATCAGTAGCTAAACAAGTTCATCCTCCTCTACAGGAGGTTTCTATGTAATAAATAAATGTTTGTGTTTGAATAAAGAGATCTTTGCTCTCTGCCCCTCTCATGTATTATTTTCAATATTTTATATTTTATTGTACGCTCTAAGGTAGGAAACGAATTAGAGCTGTGCTAAGTGTTGCTGAAGGAATCTGCTTAGTAACCATCGGTTGCGATCGTGTGGTTGGACTGTGAGGAGCAGTTTGTAAAATACGGTGGATGTAACCCGGTAGCACTCTGGTCAAAAAGGTAAAATATTTAATTTAATTTTCGGAAGCATGATGAGCTTTAATTTAAAAAAGAAAAATCAATTATTTAAATTATGAGTTTAAAGGGTATTTTTGGAAAGTAATAGGAAGTAGGGAGTGGAAGGAAAGAATATGGTCAAATGGGTACTAATATCAATTCTCCCAAAAAAAAACATAAATTATTATTTTAATATCTAAATTAATCTTTTTTTTTAAAACTTTTTTTAGATTAAAAAATAAATAGTAATAGAAAAATGAAAACAAAACTCGTGTTCATTCTCTTAAAATCAGAGACTAACTTAAAAATAATCAACTTGCTAGCTATTTAGAACAACAACTTGGGATGATTAATTCATATATGAAATTGAAGTAGCTATTTATTAGTATAATTTTATCAAAAATAATAGTAAAAAAACAAAATTATCACACACACAATGCTTATGTGTCGGTATTATGTGTCACATGTATTGTGTGTGTCATGATTATACGAGCTTATTATGCCTTAGATGATCATGTCATATCCAATCCTAGACACATGTATGCAAGAATAAATCTCTTGTGAGTCGCTCTCACGAATCTTTATATGTGAGATGGATCAATCCTACCGATATTCACAATAAAAAATAATACTTTTAACATAAAATTAATATTTTTTCATGGATGGCCCAAATAAGATATCTGTATCACAAAATAGGACCCGTAAGAACGTCTCACACAAGTTTTTACATGTATGCAATTACAACAATAGATACAACGTCGATAGGTTGTTCAAATAGTTGATACTTTTTTTATTGCGATGAATCATTTGAAACTACAAAGTTTTTTTCAATTGATACAATCCATGTTTTACACTCAAGATCATGATTTTTCAACAAATTATTTTTTAAAATAAAATGATGTTTGATAGATTACTTTTGTTGCTATATATCTGGTCAAAGATTATGGTATCATATACCAAACACATAGTTATATGTTGAAGTTAGGTTTTGAGGGTGTAGTTAGACTCAAGTTTATGACCTTAAAATGATGTCAGAGTTTAAACTCATCGTTATGTGTTTGGATGTCATTGAGGCTCACCTTCTAAAATTTGTTCAATTTTGAGAGTGAGAATGTACGTTAGATACCATACATCGGCTGCATTAAGTTTTTTAGAGTTATATATATGAATTTGGACAATCTTCTCTACTTGATCTAGCTTTTGAGATTGAGTCAGACTCAAGTAAACAATCTAACAATAAATGGTGATGGATCAACACATATATTTGTTATGTTTTTTTAAAAAATTATATATATAATGTAAAATGTTTACTTGTTAATAGGAGACAATCCACCAGATCCGAACCCACGGAGGTCCAAACGATTTACCGAGATAATCAATTAAATTGTTTTATCACGTAAAAAATATAACTATTAATTGGGCCATGGCAACAGTTCTGTGAAATCGGGGTAAGACATTATGGCCCATTCATCCGATTTTTATTTTATTCTGAGAAAATTAAATTTTTGGATAGTATGTATATTTTAATTTTTGTTTTTTTATGTTATTAAATTTTAATTTTAATTTTATATGTTTAAATTATTTTTCATATAAAATATATTAAAATAAAATACTAAAATTGAAATTCCAACTACGGAGAAACCAAAAAAATAATAATTTTACCAGTTATTTTCTCCATCGGTTCGCACATACATTGCATATCAATTTCCCAAACCTCCCAATTTGAGCTTCTCGAGATTTTTCACCAGCTAAGATTTGATCGAAGGAAGGGGGGAAAATGCCGAAGAAAATGGGAATTAACAGCAAATCAGAGGCGTCCAGGGCACGAAAGAGCGTAATCGAATCCGAACGCAAAGATCGTGAATCCCGTGAGAAAGAAGATCAGTACTGGCGTGAAGCCGAGGGAGCCAAGTCGCGAGCCGCTAAGAAGCGTGAAGAGGAAGCCGAGAAGAAAGCCGAGGCAGCCGCTAAGAAAGCGGAGGCTCGTCGATTGGCCGAGCAGGAGGAGAAGGAACTCGACAAAAGCCTGAGGAAGCCAGATAAGAAGGCCAATCGTGTTTCCATCCCCGTCCCTAAAGTGACGGAGTTGGAGTTGAGCAAGCGTAGGGAAGAGGAGCAGGCGGCTATCCAGCAGCGTGCAGAGGAGGAAAAGAAAAAGCAGAGCCGCTTAGCCGATGAGGAGGAGTACGAGAGGATGGTACTTGTTGCCAACACCAATCGTGATGATACAATCATAGAGGCTAGGACTGTGGAGGATGCGATTGCCCAGATGACTGTGGCGGAAAGCTTACCTGTGGATAAGCATCCTGAGAAGAGGCTCAAAGCTTCTTTTAAGGTACCGTTTTAAAATCTTTGTTGGTTTCGATTAAGATTGTTCGGTGGTTTAATTGCTTGATTTGAGGTCTTATGTAGTTTAGTAGCTATTGATTTTCTATGCTGAAGCCATTCAGACGGGTTGGATAGTTAATTCATTATGAATTGTTTCGCGACACCTTTTGACCTTTTTGTCTGTGGAACTATAGCAATATTTTTCATTTGCATGATGTTAGAATCAAATTTTCCCAAAAGATAAGAGTTAATTTTATGATTCAACTCCCCTCGTGTCTACGCCCAGATTTAGCATTAATGTCCAAGATATACGAGTTCAAATTGGTTTGAGTATTGGCTGATCATACAAGGTATTGTACACTAGGGAATTTGGTGCTCCTCATATCATTTTAGAAACACTGTCTTGTGAAAAGTTCCAAATTTCCAGTTCATGGGAGATCATGTGTGACTTATGTAAACCAACTTATTTAGTTTAAACTGATGTGAGAATATGATATTCCTTCCTCGAGCAAGGAGTGATTGACTCAAAACCTCCTTTTCCTTTCTATTGTGGTCTTTGTGATTCTCATGTGGAAGTATTTCCTTTTTCCACTTTTTTTTTTTAAATTTTCCTTCAATTGGTAAAGGCTGTTGGGAAATTTGGAAGGAAGGGAAAGTTTTAGTTTAACAGAGGCTTATTTTTTATTGTTGTTGTAACCGTATATATTTAACTCCACAAACAATTCCTGATTTACTTTTTTGCTGATTTCTTTTGTGTTTTTTATAATTTCTTTCTACATAATAATATAAGCGTTCATCCTTTGGCGTTTCATGTTGACATGTTTATATATGTATAATTCTTTTGTGAATTTTTATGCTTTTAGGCTTTTGAAGAAGCCGAGCTTCCAGGGTTGAAGGAAGAGAAGCCGGGTTTAACACACACTCAATACAAAGACATGATCTGGAAACTATGGAAAAAGTCTCCAGACAACCCCCTTAACCAGGTGAAAGATGGTTTATTGACTTGAGATAATATCCCCTTTGACTTCTAAGCTCCATGAAACATCATACTAGGAAAAACATTTTTTCAAACAAAGAGCTGTTAGATCAATGTTCTCGGATTCAATGATGAATCTTGAGGTGAGTTTGAGAGGTTACACACTTAGCATCAGTGATAAAATTTGATGGAATAATGTGTGTCTGTAACTAATGAGACAACTAACAATTAAAAACAAAAACTTCATTTCCATTAGTCCGAGTTTGCTATATTTTTCACGCAATGTATGCATGCTGCCCGGCACTTTTGGAAACCTTTAACAAGAAGCGTCTGAACCATACGCTTTGAATGGTATCGAACCTAAATGATCCGGTGCACTCGATACTCTGAAGTGGCGACTAATTATTTACCGAGTAATTGGGGGCAAAAGACCTAATCATTAGTAATGACAATTCAATAAGATGGCTGGTTTGTGTTTATTGTTGTCTTCTACATTACAATTTTTTTCAAGCTTGATATACTTTTAGCTACAAAGAGAGTTTTCTGGTTGCATTAGGTCATAATTCATTTTTGGGATGGACTCTCAACCGAGATATGATATTTTCTTTAATTTATATGTATAGATTGCCGAGCGGGACTGATGACAGAGAAACGTGTTAGTTACTCGAGACTTGCAAAATATGCTTTATTCGGCTAAATATCAGCCTCGGTGCGCAATGTGCAGTTTAGCTTGGTTTTAGTAAGTTCAAATAAGAACGTTCATCTTATGTAAGTCGCATAAATGTTAACTATTTCTATTTGGTTGGATATATCATAATGGTTGTTGAACTCTACATCAGACCTTATTATATCTTGAATTTTACTGTGTATGATGCCTGAATGATTTAGTAGTATTTCTCGAGGGTCGCGGTGTTTGAGTTTAGCTGTTGGAATGATATTATCTTAACAGTCGATCATATGATTATAGTGTTGTTACATTAACACTATCAATATTAATATAGTTCATATACTGACTACTGAGATATGAACTCTTAAATACATGGTGGTTGATGTAGTATTCTAAAAGTAATATCTTATCAACCAGATTTCAGATATATGTCAAACTCAGAAACAAAAATTTGTCATATTATTGTCTAATATTTTGGGCAACAAGTTAAATTTACTAATTCAATCAATGTACAGTTTCTTGTAAACCGTTTAACATATCTGGTTACATGATTTAGACTTATAACTAGCGTATTATATAATTTTTTCTAAATAATTATTTTTATCTTCGTACGAGGCATGTGTCACAAATCTAGACCGTACAACTCATGATATATTATGTGTCAGAGAATATTTATGTTAATATATAGCTAACATGTAGGCTTTTTATTATTTATTTATCAATCAAATAAAATGTTTACTCATCTCCATTAACTGACTGATCTTTAGGAGTTGGATTATTTATTTTCCTTAGAAAATCATTATAAAAATTCAAAACATAAAATTGATAATCTAAATCAGATCAAACCAAAATTCAGGATTTAAATTGATTTTAAATAATTAATGATTTGTTTTAATTTGCAATTTTATAAAATCGATTACGAATCAAATCGCAGTTCATATCACGAAATTAGTCTTTGGCCATTTGAAATTAATGAATGGTGCAGTTAATTGGAGGACAGGGAGGTGTCGAAACGGCCACGAAACACGGCTGGCGGCGTTAAGAGGAAAAAGAAAAATCATCAAATCGTGTATTCACTTACCCTGAAACCGCAATGATTTGTTGTACCTTCAGTCATCTCTCTTCTTCTTTATTTTTTTTTTTTCATAAATAAATTTAATTTAATTAATTTAATGCCACCAAATTCATCCTCTAAACAAAAAAATCCACATTAAATGTGATTTATATCATTACCTAATTTCAAATCTCCTAGCATTGCATATTCTACTGTCTTTTCATATCATATATTTGCCGGTCTTCATAATTGCAAGTATATTTAAGTTATTTATCCAGCCAAATTTGTAATATCATTTGACTATGTTACATCGAATTATTTTTAGACAAAAATTTGTGTGAGACGATTTCACGATGTCGTATTTTGTGAGATGGATCTCTTATTTGGGTCATCCATGAAAAAATATTATTTTTTATACTAAAAATATTACTTTTTATTGTGAATATCGGTAAGATTGACCCGTCTTACAGATAAAGATTTATGATATTGTCTCACAAGAAACCTACTCTTATTTTTATATATTTACTACTTAATAACTAAGGCCGATTAGATTTAGAGATGTAAATGATTCAAACTAAATCAAATAGTATCAGACTTGAGCTTGTTTTGTTTAATATTGTTTGAGGCTTTGTTTGATTAATTGTTAAACCATTTTTAACAATAAACCATGTTTAACAAGCCTGACTTGAGCTCGGCTCGTTTTTGAGCTCGTAAAGCATAGAATTGAGCTCGAGTTTGAGCTTTGTTTGATATGATTAACAAACAAACTCAAACGAGCTTTTTATTGAGCTGAGCTCGCAAACTGTTTGGTTCATTTACATCCCTAATTAGACTACCATAAAAATAAAAATGTAAAAGAACCAAGTCGTTCGTAAATTATTCAAAATGTGATTCGATAAAAATTCAAATTTTACAATATTCAGTTTGTTATCTTGTGAATAGATTCATCTTCAAGATTACTGAGTCATCTCTCAAATAAAATTCAAACGAACCAATCTCAGACATTCCAAAAAGTCCAGACTGAAAATTTTTTGAAACCCTCCCACGACAGCATGACCAAATCCCTGATAAGTGACAATTTGGAAAAGTGGGACGCATCTATTCAATTTATTGGCATGTAAATTAAATGAAGTTATTTATGATTATGCCTATTGTAGGTGCTAGTATGTAATAAGTCTGCTACATTTATTATGATATGATATGTAAATCATCATGATATATACAAAATATATATATAATATATATATCTATCAAAAACTTAAAAACGTAATAGCAAGTAGCTGGACGATGTGATAAGTGACGAACATTTAATTAATTAATTTATTAATAATAGTAAATGAATGCGCACACACACAATGTAACGTCATGAGTGGTAGAACTAGTAGTAGGTAAGTCATTAATTTTACTTGAAAATAAAAAAAAAATATTAATAAATTTTTTTTATAATAAATAATTGGTTGATTGGTTACATATTTTTTATTTTCAAGTAATCGATTATCTTGTATAAACATAATGAATTTTTGTATAACATTGATGTATTCACTTTTGACAGTAATCGCACAATATTGACATAAAATCTAGTCTAAAACATTAAGTTTCAGAAAATAATAAGAAAATTATAGTTTAGATTATAAAAAATGTAGTTATCACAAAATAATAAGAAAATTATAGTTTGGATTATAATAATCACAATATATATAAATCAAATAATAATATAAATATGAATTTGACAGTATCGTTAGTTTTTACAATAAAAGGTAATATTTCTTACATAAAAAGTAATACTTTTATATGGCGGACTCAAATAGAAAATCTGTATAAAAAAATTGACTCATGAGACCATCTCACATTAATTTATATATACATATATATATTTAATCATAGATCAATTAAATAAATAATTTTTATCTTATATCATTCAAATGCAATACTTTTCTCATACCTTTATAATTTAAAAAAATAAAATTATAATTTACAATCTTATCTAAATATAAACAAACAATCAAACTGCACAAAAACTTTAACAAAATCACCAATTCATCCGTAAAAGCAAACCGACCCAAATGGTTTGATATAATAAAAAAATAAATAAACTGTGTGAAAAATAAAGTTACACGTAGATGAGAGGTGTCGGCGTTATGATCAAAATGATTGCGTTTGCATTAAATTTTGTATCAGAGCGTCTGTGTTTGAAATTTGACTCACTCTCCACCTCTAAATTAATTTATTATATATCTATGTATTTTTAAAAAATATATATATAATTGGGTCAAACAGAAATAAAAAAACCCGATACCAATTTTATCTTTATAAATTGTGATAATGATTTCATAATATAAATCAAATTAATTATATATTAAATTAGATAATAAATATATAAAGTAGTTAGAGGAGTTAGTTGACGGTTAATGTGAGAAACACTATGAATCAAGCGTGAACTCATATTCTTCAAGATTTTGAATAAATTTTTCTTCTTCTTCCGCAATATGGTATCAGACCTCCTTTCGCGCGGCTCCAAACATCGATCGGAACATCGATCGGATCTTGAAGCTTGAAGAGTCTAAGCTCATCCTTCTATGGTAATTCTTCGATTCTAGTTGTTTCTCATTATTGTTTACTATCAATCGGTTCATGGCCCCTGCGAATGCAACTAGTTCTCCCTGGTCCATTGGTCAATCCGCCATTGATGACCCGATGAGTCCTTATTTTCTACATCACTCAGACAATCCAGGGCTCATATTAGTCTCCCAGGTGCTTATAGGAGACAATTATACTTCCTGGAATCGAGCAATGAGGATCGTGCTTTCTGTCAAGAATAAATTGGGATTTGTTGATGGATCAATGGCTAAGCCTTCGGATACTGAGTCGAATCTCTTCAACTATTGGACTCGAAACAACAATATCGTTGTCTCATGGATCTGAATTCGGTTTCCAAAGAAATTTCAGCTAGTATTATCTTTGCTGAATCGGCGGCAGAAATTTGGCAAGACCTCAAAGACCGTTTTCAACAGAGCAACGGTCCAAGAGTGTTCCAATTAAAGCGTGAGCTGATTAGTTTGCGTCAAGAACAAGATTCGGTCAGTGTTTATTTCACAAAACTCAAAGCTCTATGGGAAAAATTGACAAATTTCCCTCCAGTATGTAATTGTGGTAAGTGCAATTATGAGGGTGTGAAGAAAATTGAAGAGTATTTTCAAATGGATTATACGATGGCATTTCTCATGGGTCTCAACGATTTATTGGCTCAAGTCAGGAGCCAGATCTTACTTCTTGATCTTATTCCACCGATTAATCGAGTTTTCTCCTTAATTGTACAAGAGGAGCGACAGAGGTCCGTAGGCTCACAATATGCGAGCCACAATTCAGTGGGAAGCATGGCATTTGCCATCAAGAATGAACAACACCAGAGGCATACTACCAACAGAGGACAGTCGGTTATCCAAAAGGGAAGACCATTTTGCACCAAGTGCAATATTCATGGGCACACGATTGATACTTGCTACAAAATACATGGATACCCTCCGAAATACAAGATGAAGGAGAAAGCTCCAAGCAAATATTCCCCTGCAGTTGCCAACCAGCTGTCTGGGCCGTCCAAGTCCTTAAGTCTTGAGACCACTTCACCACAGGATATACTTCAGAATTTCAACACAGCTCAAGTTGAACAGTTGATGGTAATGTTTACTCAACATTTATCCATATTTGAGTCTCTGGATGGCTCATCCACTGCTCATGCCACAGGTACTTGTCTGTCTATATCCGAACCCGGCAGCCTACACTCTCCCACATGTTGGATTGTTGATTCTGAAGCATCTCGACATATATGCTCGAATCCCTCGCTTTTTCAAACATATAGAACAATGCATAGTTCGATGATCACACTACCAAATCATGATTCCATAGGGGTTAAGTATTGTGGTGACATTAGACTTAATAACTCCTTGATGCTTAAGGATGTGCTTTATGTGAGAACCCGAAATTTTCGAATACAATCAAAGGGATGAGACAAATTCATTATGCATGAAATGTCCCTTGATATACCAAAGTGACTCTTGGTGTGCATGGATGAATTTATTACGAAAGAGATGACCCTTGATATACCAAAGTGACTCTTGGTGTGCATGGATGAATGAATGAACACAATTAATACTTGCTTGGAATGCAAGGGGTTGGCCATGAGGAAGTTCAAAGGGCAAAATCTCACCTATAAATACACCATTGTATGTTGAAGAGACCACACCTAAAATCATCACAAAAATTCATCCCTCTCCTCTCCTCTACTCTCCATTTCGACGTCTAAGGCAAGAAGAAAAAGGGGGAAGGCTTCGTGCAGTCCGCGTGAGCAGAAGATACGTCGAAATGCTGCTGGATTTGCTTCATAAATCTAGGCAAAATACTGCAGGGTTTCGGTCACCGTCTGACCGAAATTCAACGGGAGTTGTACTTCAGGACTTGGTAATTTCGAAAACTACACCTTCGAATTCGGTAAGTGGGTTTTTGCTATGTATTTCTTTCTAATTTAAAATTTGTATAAGTATGACATGCTTTTATGTGTGTCAAATCATTTTCGAAAGATGCTATATTATGTATTATAAAATCTCGATCGATGTACGATATGTTCTTCTGGTCTCGACGTTCTTTGAATCTGCTGAGTCCTCTCATAATTCTGATAAGTACTGTTTGATGAATCTGATTTTGTAATACACTGTTATGATTCGAGTTGGATATGGAACGACGATTGTAAATTCTGTTATGGCCCCCATCAGTGGGTATAAAACTGTGTTTTGGCCTCACCCCTTAGACGACTAACATATGGGGGACAATTTGACCATGGATGACGAGATGAATAACAGTGTTCCGTTTGTTCTGATCTGATCTGTTCTGATAAGTTATGTTTCACCCTTCGAGTCTGATTCGGTTAATGTTTGATATGATAAGTTTTGAAAGTCTGTTAAAAGATGTTTTCAAATTATCTTTATATGTATTTGTGGTAATCGATCGGCCCCTACTTACTGAGTGTTTACCAACGCACTCACCCCTTACATCACTCCCCAGATAACAATGAATAACAATGGAGCGAGGTGGAACATGAGACGTTCTGGGGCTGGTGATCGCACCAAAAGATCTAGACTCAAGACTTTGTATTTATTTCGCTTCCGCAATCTTGATGTATTTTTATTCTATTGTCAAAGTAAAGACAATGTTTTATTTATGAAAAAGACTGGTTTTTTCGGCATTTCGATACGAGGCTTAATTGTTTTCAAGTAACTGTTAAACAATGTCGGATGTCACCGACGCCTCGGTCTCGGGGCGTGACACTTTATGTTCAAGAATTCAAGTTTAATCTGCTATCCGTGAGTTCTCTTCTTGATGACAACAGATATGTGATATGCTTCTACCATGCCCTGAGATTCCTGACACAGAGGCTACTGCATCTGAACCCATACAAACGACCAGTAGCAATGACCAATCCACCAACACGACTCGCAATTCATCCAGAGTCAAAAATCCCTCGTCATATCTCCGTGATTATCATTGCAACTTGCTGCATTCTTCAGCACCAATAATCTCCAAATGTCCTTATCCAATAAGTGCTTATGTCTCATATGCTGCTCTCTCTCAATCCTATCGCAATCTAGTGCTTAATGTATCTTCACAATTCGAACCTCAATTCTATCATCAAGCTGTCCAATTTCCTCAATGGCGAGATGCAATGAAAGTTGAACTTGATGCCATGGAAGCTAACAACACTTGGACAGTGACTCCTTTACCCTCGGGCAAACATTCCATTGGCTGTCGTTGGGTCTACAAGATCAAGTATACATCAGATGGTTCTATCGATCGCCACAAAGCACGTCTTGTGGCTAAAGGATACACTCAACAAGAGGGTGTTGATTTATTTGAGACTTTCTCACCAGTTGCCAAGTTAACCACTATCAAAGTCCTTCTCGCACTTGCTGCCAGCAAGCATTGGCATCTTACTCAACTGGATGTAAATAACGCATTTCTCAACGGTGATCTCTTGGAAGAAGTTTACATGGATTTGCCTCTTGGTTATACTAAACAGGCTTCTCAACATCCTAAGACGACTAAACTTGTTTGCAAACTCCATAAGTCGATTTATGGACTTCGTCAAGCCTCTCGCCAGTGGTACTCAAAATTTTCTCAAGCTTTACTTCAATTTGGATTCTCTCAATCTCATTCTGACAACACCTTGTTCACAAAAGGGACAGGTTCATCATTTGTTGCCTTACTGGTCTCTGTCGATGATATTATCATTGTTGGGCCATCAACGCATGTAATTCGATCATTAAAGGGCTTTCTTCAGAATCAATTCAAGCTTAAGGATTTAGGATCACTAAAATTTTTCCTTGGTTTGGAAATCGCATGTTCCAAGCAAGGAATTTGTCTGTCACAGCGACATTATACGCTGAAGTTGCTAGAAAACACTGGCCATTTAGCAAGCAAGCCTGTTCGTACACCGATGGAACCTCGTTTGCATTTGAACTCTAGCGATGGTAAACCACTTGAGGATATCTCACAGTATCGTAGGCTGATTGGAAGGCTTTTGTATCTCACCTTATCCCGACCTGACATTGTTTTTGCCGTCCACAAACTCAGTCAATTTGTTTCTAAGCCTCGCACATCACATATGCAAGCTCTTCATCACCTGTTGAGTTATCTAAAGGCAGCTTCTGGCCAAGGCATTTTTTTTCCAGCATCTTCCTCACTTCAGCTGCGGGCTTTTTCTGATGCTGACTGGGCTTCGTGCGTGGACACACGACGATCCACAACTGAATATTGTGTATTCCTTGGCGATGCATTGATCTCATGGAAAGCTAAAAAGCAAACCACCATTTCCAGGTCTTCAACGGAGGCTGAATATCGTGCTTTGGCTAGCACCACCAGTGAAGTGCTTTGGCTCAAACAATTACTCCGTGACTTCCATGTTGCAACACCCGCACCAGCCACTATCTTTTGTGACAATCAATCGGCCATCCACATTGCTCACAATCCTATCTTCAATGAGCGTACTAAGCACATCGAGATCGACTGTCACTTCGTCATGAACAAAATATCAGATGGTGCGATCAAATTACTTCCTATTAGATCCAATCTTCAACTTGCGGACATGTTCACCAAACCTTTGCCGTCTACCACTCTTTCCACTTTACTCTCCAAGATGTCTGTGAAGAATATATACAGTACATCTTGAAGGGGGTATTAGATAATAAATATATAAAGTAGTTAGAGGAGTTAGTTCACGATTAATATGAGAAACACAATGAATCAAGCGTGAACTCATATTCTTCAAGATTTTGAATAAATTTTTCTTCTTCTTCCGCAATATTATAAAATATTTATCAAACTTTATTTTTCAAAAAAAAATTTAACTGTACAAATACGTAACAGTTCATCTGAATAATTGTATATTATAATTTCATAGCCCCTCCCAAATAAATTTTAAAATTTTTGCATGCCGTTCTCTCCGCGTTTATTCATATATAAAATTTAAAAAATTTAATAATATTAAATTTAAAAAATGATTACGTGAAGTTTGTAAAATAAATAAGTTAATAAAAAAGATTACACTTTCTTATTAGGCATCGGGTATTAGATTTCAAATTTAATGTGAACGTTGATGTAAGGTAGTTTTTTTTTTTTTTTTAAGTAAATCACAATCTCACATATTTTTATATGTAAGATAATATAGATCGATTCGATCCAAATATAGATTTAAAAATAATATTTTTTAAATAAAAATTAATATTTTATACTAAATAAAATTAAATAGAAAATTTTTATCATAAAATTTTTTCATAAGACGATTTCATCTGAATTTTTATGTGTATGTATATATATATACACACATATATATATTATTTTATTAAAGTTGAGGACATTATAGTAACTAATTAGTAAAAACATTAATTTTTTCTTCCAATTTTACCCGTGTATGATACTAGTATTAAACTTTTGTTTTTTGTTAAATTTCAACACACATCTTTATTTAATTTTTTTTATTTCAACTATTCAAATATCAATTTATTTCCTTCATAATTTGTAAAATTTCACTTCAGTCCATCGATAATNATTAATAATTAATAACAATCAAAATATGGCATCTGATATGTTAAACATAAGATTTAAAATATTAAAATTGAATTATTATTATTATTATTAATTATAATTTTAAATAAAATGAAGAATGTTATACCTTTTTAATATAATATTTTTATTTTTTTATTCATTTGCCAATCTCATTTCCTGATTTTGTGGCAATTACTACACACACACACACACATTCATGACCAAATGTATATTTAATTTTTCGGTCATTCTCAAGTCTCATCCCATTAATTAAAGTTGTCTATTGTTCTAATTGAATTTCAAAAATAATATCAGAGCAAACAGTATTTTACAATTAGATACTTATATTTCATGAGTGAGCTAGAGTTGTGTTCATTTTACTAATTTTACATGAAAAAAATATAATTTTAGAAATAACCATTGATCATATTTTTTAATCTTATTATTATTATTATTACTGGTTAATTTACCATTTTATTTAATAATTATATTTTTGTTTACAATTTTAATATTTTTTTACATATATATGATTACGTCAATAATATTTGTAGTCACAACTTTATCCATTTTTTATCAAACATCATCATTTTTTGACGTAATATCAAATTATTATAGGAAAGACAAAAATAGAAGAAATCTTAATGAATAGACAAAAATCATAGATTAATATATACCAAACAAAAAAATATAATTTTCCCAAGTTTTTTCGTCTTATTATTTATGAAGTGAAAAAAAGATGCTTGAATTAGTAATTTGGGAATATATACTAATGGGATGTTATTTTTCATTTCGTATTCTTATTTTTATTGTATTATTATTATTAATTTTATTATACTATATATGCATATATATTTGTAATTATAACTATTTTTTTTCTAAATGTTATTTCCTAGAAATTACTATATATATAGTTGCTGGTGTGTTCGTACAAGAACTAGGCCAAATCTTCAACCTAGCTAACGCTCAATGTCAAAAAGATAGTCAATTATTAACGCTGAGAAGAAACAAAACATTAGCTAAAGACAAAGTTTTCCACGCATAACAAGAAATAAGCTATGGAAGAGAACCATGCAAAATCACGATTCAAAAGGGTTTGTGTATTTTGTGGAAGTAGTTCCGGGAAGCGGGAGTGCTACACCGAAGCAGCGCTGGAGCTAGGGCAACAGCTGGTACTAGAGTAATTACTTCACATGTTTATTTTTAACTCTATATTTGGCTGCTGATAATATATCTCTTCATGAGTTGTGATTACCAAGAAAGTTTAAAATTTTTTGACATGAAGGTGGCTAAAAGGTTGGATCTTGTGTATGGTGGAGGAAGTATTGGGTTAATGGGTTTGGTTTCCCAAGCCGTTCATCAAGGTGGAGGTCATGTTCTTGGGTACTTGCTGATGCATCTGCTATATATTCAGTTGTTTTCTTCACTGTTTGTCCATTGTGCCTCTCTAATCTTGGCAGTTTACTTTCAAAATGCAGGATTATACCAAAACCATTGGTTGGCAAAGAGGTATACAAGTTTTGGTCAATTGGTAGTTATGATTTATATGCAAAATAATATTTGAGGGTGTGCGAAAATCTGAGATCCTGGGTTATGGTGATGCAGAAAACGGGTGAGACGGTAGGGGAAGTGAGAATGGTGGCTGATATGCACCAAAGGAAGGCCGAGATGGCCCGCCATTCAGATTGCTTTATTGCTTTGCCAGGTTCTGGTGAACAACATTAGCTCGTTCATATATTTGTATTGTACTGTCCTTACATGCATGATGACTGAATTTGGCAAGATTTCACCTCAATGATCTCTTGGGAATGGTTCTTTTTTAGTCCAATCTCATGTGGGCCTGCTGTGTGCAGGTGGCTATGGGACTTTGGAGGAGTTGTTGGAGGTCATTACATGGGCTCAGCTAGGCATCCATGATAAGCCTGTAGGTTTTATTTCTTGATTTTTTTTAGAGTGAAATCACGCTGTTAATCAAACACAATTTGGTAATTTCATGATCTATCAGGTGGGTTTGCTTAATGTTGATGGCTACTACAACTATCTTCTCACTTTCATCGACAAAGCAGTGGATGATGGCTTCATAAAGCCTTCTCAGCGTCACATCTTTGTGTCTGCACCAGACGCCAAAGACCTCATTCAGAAACTGGAGGTCGGTTGATAATTACCTCTAGCTTTTCTTCACTCATATGCTTGTAATATGTATTAGTTTCAGCACCAGAACCTTAATGTTTCCACCAAACAAGGCAAAGATCAGAAGGGATGAATTCGTTTGAAATTTAAATTGCTGTTTCTGAATGGACATGTGTGTAGGAGTACGTGGCTGTTGAAGATGAAGTGGTGATGGGGTTAAATTGGGAGCTCGAACAGGCACCGCAAGTGGGGTTCGCTGCATTGCAACACCCTGAACTCTCTCTGGTGTGAAAAAAGATTGGAAGCCAGAAGGGGCAGTCAAAAATTAAGAATTTTAATGTTATTTTTATCTGAAAAAATATATACAGTTGCGTACTCTATGATTAACTCATCCAACCATGTTTCTTAGCGGAAGGAATCGCTTCTTATTGTATCTTTTGCGTTGTATTCCATGTGGATTTTACCTCTGAATACATAATTTTATGTTTACCTGATTTTTGGATACAACTTTGAAATTCATAAATATATACGAATGATCAGCTGTCAGGTCTGTCTGGCTCTGCTTTCCTTGGTTTTCATCCAATGTTTCCAAGGTAACTAATTGTTAGTGGTGTATATCTCCCCTCTACTTAGTTTGGTGAGATATGGGAAAATTCCAGTTTTCCAAACCTAACATGTTACTCTCACATGCTAGTTCATAACGTACCAACTGTTTGTATAATCTTATTAACATACTCACATGCTAGCTAGTTACAACATCTCATGATCCCATAATACCTGCCTTTCCATGTGTTGTTCATATCGTCGTATCCGTATACATGCTAGATTTAATGTGATAGTTGTCTCATATCGTTTAAATAAAATCAGTTGCATATGCGGATTTTGACCATCTTCTTGTCTTGAGCTAGATTTGGGATCGAGGAAGGTTCAAATTAAAATTTTAGTACAATGTCCAATGAATAGCCACATAGCCCACCAGTACGGCTTGGGTGAATATGAATATTAGGTTATATGGTTTAGATTTGTAACTCGTGAAAATATCTTAATATATTTTTTTAAAAAAAATTATATAATACACTCCATGCATGAATGAATATGAATGGGCCAGGTTTATGCAATGTTTCTCATATGTTCTGTCTTGTACTGTTTGTTCGATATTGACAAGGTTTTTGATGGAATATTTTACGAGATTCGTTGTTCAAATTTTGTGTATGTCAGCAATAGATAGATATAACAAAATTTAGAATTGGAATTTGAAAACCAAATAAAGCATTTATTTATTTTGAGTACCATGTTTTTAGTTAATATTGAGTGGTATCCATCTCAATTATTAAAGAAATGTTACAAATTGAAATCCATTATTTCAATTTTCCATAGTGTCCCCTTGGCTTTAGTTAATTGTATATGTTATATGATACAAATACTAAAAACAATTTTTTTAAATTAAATGAAATAGAAATTCTCCCAAGTCATTCAAATCTAAATAATGAAATGGAAAAAATAATAATTTAATACTTGTTAAAATTAATAAAAAATCTGCCAAATGGCCAAATAGAGATCGTCGATTATTAGATTTTGTTTAGTTTGGTGGAGAAAAGATTGTTTAAAAAAAATATTATGATTATTAAAATATTTAAAATAATAATATTTTTGAATTAATTGATAAAATTAAAGATAAGATGTTAATTACAATGATATGTAGAATTAAGTTTATTTCAAGGGGATCGCTGCACGCGATTACAAATACATACGTACATGCTATCAACGTCCCATGTAAAAAAAAAAAAAAAAATCGATAAAATTCGTATGTAAATTTAACCACATTTAATATCATATGCTTTTAGAAATTAAACACGAAACTCATTACAAATGGGATAAATATGATATATTTTTTAACATGGGGGTTATATGTGTTTGATTTATATTAAAAAAAATTAAAAAATAGAGGATATATTAACCTATTTACATAATTTACAAGGTTTTATGTCTTTTAAAATTTTCACATAGATCTGATATATTCTTAAGTGACTAATCTAATTATTAAATGAGACTTTGACAAATATTTAAAAATAGGAAAAAACATTACATTTAATGTTCCAGTCCAACACGAGGAAATAAAATGTTATTCCAATTTTTATGAATTGGAAATTAGAATCTTCCATCCAACTTCCAAGTATAATTTCAAGGTCGCTGACACGTAGTTTCAAAGTAAGAGAAAATTGAAATAAATGGCATCACTAAATAGAAAATTAAATGGACTAGAAAATCAAGCAAAGAGATATAAGTTGATGGAGTAGTTATTTCTAGATTTCTTTAGATATAATATAAGGAAAAAAAATAATGTTTTGATTATGTTATTTTTTTTTAGTTATATATATAGTTGTTTGAGTTTGGTTTTCATCCATTAACTTAAATTATTTTTTTGATTTTGGTCTTTATTTTTCGAAATCACTAAAGCCAACGATTATTACTTATTTGACATTTATGCTTTCCTACGTGCTTGTGATGATAATAAAAAGCATGTTGCATATATAAAAATCTACTTAAGAAAAATAAAAAAGTTGGAGGTTTTTTTTTTTTTTTTTTTTTTTTTTTTTTTTTTTTTTTTTNGTGTAAAATGGACTTTATTTGGATCATAGGAGTTACATATAAAGAGAAAATCAATATGAGATAAATAATATTCATTGGATTTAGTGATTTCGAACAAAAAATACCAAAATCAAAATGCAATCCAAATTACCTGATGAAAATCAAATACTGAAAAGTTGCATAGAGAAAAAAACAAGTAAGTTACATTATCAAAATCTTAACTTTTCCTATAATATAATATGAAAATGCTTCGAAAATTAATCTTATGTAAAAATCTTTTAGATATTTTTTTCCAGAAAGAAATCTTTTAGATAGTTGACTTTAAGTTGATGTGATTTTTTTCATTGTTAAGTTACAGTGAAATCATAATTTTATTATATAATATGAATATTTATCATTTTGTTCTCGATCAATTTATAATCTTATTTTATTAAATTGCACTTTTTTTTTCCTTGTAATTTTAGTTCCGTTTCAACCTAACGATAACATGGTATCGAACACATCAACAATGTCTGTCACGGTAGCACTCTAATGAAAATCGACTAAAATAGAAAAAACATAAATTAGTAAATTAGGACAGTAAATTATTCGACAACACCACGAAAAAAGTAAATTACATGATCATGAATATAGTTTTACTTTCATACTATATACAAGAAATGTGACATTAATTAACACCGTATGATTGTTTTATCAACTCAGATAATAAAATACATGAAAAACATATTTAATTAAAATTATATTAAAATATAATATGCATGCACGTAAGGGGAAACTAGCATCGCAAAAAATATATTATATTATAGTATCATAAATGTAAATAAAATAATAAAAAATCAATATTAGTTTTCGAAATATTTCAAAAGGGAAGCTGTGAAGAAATTCAAAGGAAAGAAACAGGTGAGTGAGTGTGTGTGTGGGAGAAGACTTCCAAGTCAAGTCACTCGAATTCTCCTGACTCTGTTGTTCCCATTCCAAGCACAATGATGCGGAAAATACGCGGTTTTACCATTGAACCAGTAACAAAAAACTATTAGAAAATATATTTTAATTAATTGCAAATTTAATATTAATATCAAGAGTTTATAATGAGAGATGCATAAAAAAAAAACAAAAACTTGTGTGAGACGGTCTCACGGGTCGTATTTTGTAAGACGAATATCTTATTTGGGTCATCTATGAAAAAATATTACTTTTTATGCTAAGAGTATTATTTTTTATTATGAATATCAATAGGGTTGACCCGTCTCACAGATAAAAATTCTTGAGACCGTGTCACAATAAACCTATTGAAAAAAAAAAAGAAGCTAGAAATACTATTATAATTTCAATAAGTTAAGTTGTTTCCAAGTCATCCGACAAATGTCAAGTTCAATTTCCATTAAGAAAGTGACAATTATCAGAGTAAGGGATTTTCTTGCATGACTGATTCAAAGATTGACGCAGTTCCGAAAGATCGACCGGTCTTCCTAATTACATTCCCTGATATATAATCCATATTAGACAAACTCTCTATAACAAACTCGTTCAAAAATTCGTGGAATGAGAATCAAACTCGTGAATATTGATCAAATACTTACACCCATATTTCACTAACTCAAACACTCTTTTTGGAACCATTTCTAGACATATTGTGTGTGTAAAATATATATATAACATTTTTGGTCTAATGATTAAGCAATTTTTTTTATAAAAAAAACTTAGAGATTATATTAATATCAATTTTCATAAGATTTTTTTAGTAAATAAATAGAAATAACTATCTAAAATTTGTTTATCTTTGAAATTCATAATTCTTTATAACAATTTTTTTGGATTTTAATATTATAGATACTATATATGGTAATTTCGTCTTCGTCGCCCCTTTTTTAAAAAACCAAGAAAAGACGACACACGTTAACAAAAAATGAGTTCAGATATATCTAATTTAATTGAGTAAGCTTTTAATTTATTGATTCAAAAACTTCAAGTGCTAGGAGGGGTCAAGAACGAAGAACAGTAGTCTAAAAACCGCGTGAATTTAGTCTTCACTTGAGTCTCTTTCGGTTTCACAACACTCATCGTTATATATATATATACTAGGAAGAAGCCATATACTTCACAGAAATATCCTGCGCAAGGAGTAGTAGCAATATATATGTATATATACATGAAAACATAAGAATGGATGAATCAAGATTCGAGCTGGAGTTGCCGGGGTTCAGGTTTCACCCCACTGAGGAAGAGTTGCTCAATTTTTACCTCAAAACCAGGGTGATTGGCAAGAAACTGCGGGGGGATATCATCGGAATCTTGAACATCTACAATCATCATCCCCGGGAGTTGCCAGGTTATATATGTATATAAATTAAAATTAAACCACCTTTTTCTTTTAAGTTTTAACACAGAAGAAGAACAAGAAATCATTTGATCAATGAAATATGGACAGGGCTAGCGAAAATTGGTGAGAGAGAATGGTACTTCTTCGTGCCAAGGGACAAGAAACACGGGAGTGGAGGCAGGCCTAACCGTACCACCGAGTGTGGCTTCTGGAAGGCAACCGGGTCGGACCGAAAAATACTGAGCCTATCGGATCCCAAGAAGATGCTGGGATTCAGGAAAACTCTGGTGTTCTATGAGGGCAGAGCTCCGCGAGGAAGAAAGACTGATTGGATCATGAACGAATATCGGTTACCGGATACATTCTCTTATCAGTCCCCACTTCCACACAAGGTAAGCAAAGACATCTCTCTACTTGATTAATAGTGCTATATCTTATGAATTTGGTTAATATTCTGAGTTGGTTTTCTTGCTTGATATTTTTAATGCAGGACATAGTATTGTGTAAAGTATACAGAAAGGCGACCTCCCTGAAGGCGCTGGAGCAGATGGCTGCAATGGAAGAACCAGCCATGGACTCCATCTCGTCCTGCGACCAAATCGACGAGCAGGTCAAGAGCCAAAGTATTGACATGGGATTCAAGACAGAATATGAACATGACACAACATTTCTAGTAGAGGAGGCTGCAATTATGGATTATACAGCAGGATCAGGGAGAGCTTGTAGCAAGTTGAATTTACCTAATGGGCTTGAGAATTTGGTGGATCTGCAGCTGCCTAAACTGGACATGGACTGGACTCAAGACTCTTTCTGGGCACAATTTAGAAGTCCTTGGCTTGATAACTGCGCAAATTTCTTGCCACTGTGCTAATCGTAAACTACTAATATATGTTTATGTATATCAATATATATATAATATTATGTGTGTGTATTCATATCTTAGGCTTCAATTCGGGTCTGGACAGTAAGGAATCGGATGTCGGCACGATTTTGTGTTTTATTATCTGGGAATATTGAGTAAAGGGCCTTACGGATCATGATGTAAAGAATAATATGACCTGCTAACATGCATAATAATAGTGGAATACTTTGTGTTATTTGTGTTTTTTTTTTTTGCAGTGTTAATGACTAGTTCTTTATCATTGTTTATTAGTGCATCCATAATAAGAACGATATTTCATTCAAATATTTGTGGACCCCATAATCCACATTATCAATCAAATATTTCTCTATTCAAATATCTCATATTTCACAATCAAATATCACACCAACCAAATATTTATGTGTCCCACTGTCACTTTAATTATTATTTTATTTTCATTTAAATAAAATCATTTAACCACTTTAATTACTTTCATCTATTATTTAGTATTATATTTTTATTGAAATATAAAACTAGAAAATTTATAACGATTATTTTTGAATAACTAATTTGTAAAGAAATAAATATTAATAAAATTAAAAAATTTATAACGAACTATATAAAACTAATTTACCACAAAAAAATATTTATAACATTAATAATAAAAAATTACAAACCATAAAACAGCATTTATAATAATAATTGAAAATTAGTAATTCACGAAGATACTAAAAAAAGACATGAAAACAGAAATTACAAACAATTGGTCGACCAATTGTTTTGGTCGACCCAAAACAAAACAATTGGTCGATCAATTGGGTCCATTTGGTCGACCAATTATACCCACCAAAACCAAATGGTCGACCAAACATGGCTAAAATATGGTCTACCATTCGACCAAATGGTAGACCATATTTTGGTTGACCAACGTTTTGTTTTGGTCGACCTCAGATTCCATTTAATTGTCCACTGCAGGTTTCTTACGCGCGAGTGCAATGCACGTATGCGTCTCAAGTCAGCGTGAAACTCACGCTGGCTTGAAGAAATAAAAAAAAATTTGCAATACCCGATTGCAAATTTGTAACTGGGTATTGTAGTGGCACACAAATCAATGGTGTTCTGTGGTGAATATTTAGATGGAGAGGATATTTGGATGACTTGGCTTGTAGAACATCTACCATCGTGGATGTCCTTAAGTGTGTTGTGAATAATAAAACAAAGAACACAAAGATGCCATGATTTTTATGTGGTTCAGTCAAAAAACTTATGGTCATGTTCAGATATCAAATAAATCCACTAAATATAAAATATTATCATACAAAGACTTATCTAAACTGATTCTCGAGTCAAGAGATTCATATAATTTATCAACGTCAAGGAAGAGCATTCAAAATTCTCATCAGAATATATTCATCTCACAACATAACTCAACTCAAGTCAAAAATCAATTTTCTAAACTTCAAAGCTCAAATATTCAAAATGTATTTTTTTTTATCTCAAGAAAAAGAATTTTTACAAGGCACATATTTCCAAAGTTTTCGAAGTATTTCAAATCTTATAGAATCAAGTGCCTTACTGAAAACATCAGCAATTTGCTTTTCTGTCGTGATATGCTCTAGAACGACCATTTTCCAATCAAATGTTTTTTCGCCCAATAAGCTTGTAAAGATGAACTAGCCATATACTCATTTAGATCAGATTTTTTAACTCATATTTTTCTAATGATAGGCTGACACAAATAATTTCTATTTTTATGAGTTGATCTAGATATTTGAAAATTTACCTTCTTCAATAACATCTCTTTTTTTTTTCGAAGTATTTATATATTTATGGCATCTCGGTCTTATGTGTCTAGATATTCCACAAAAAAGACAAACAGGAAAAAATTTAGTACTCTTACATGCAAATTTTTGAGTCAGTGATTGCTCTTTGGTGCTTT
This sequence comes from Primulina huaijiensis, assembly GCF_012295235.1. NCBI lineage: Eukaryota > Viridiplantae > Streptophyta > Magnoliopsida > Lamiales > Gesneriaceae > Primulina > Primulina huaijiensis. Next base: position 3,587,781 of record NC_133322.1, read on the forward strand.
CTTTCACATATAATATCCTTGAGGCAGAAGTGTTTTCGTCAAATCCGAACCCAGTTCGATCACCGTTTTGCCGCTGCAAAGATAAAACATGATCTAGATTTGTGGTCCCACATTAAACAAATTAAACTCGTTCTGGTAAGCGATGAAGTTCATTCAACTAGTCATTCAATTTATTTTGAATTTCTGTAGGAAAAAATTAATGCTCAAGTGCCAGTTTTTTCAATTTTTCTTTCTAACTTTGAAGTGATTTCATTATCTCCGTCAACTTTATGTTCCTTTTGCGGACTAATTTTCACATCCTATACATTTCTTTATAAGCTTATTTGCATTTTCCTTCCCCCAAAACATTGTTTTCATCTACATCTGAGTCACTTTTAGTCTCGAAGTCTAATTGTCTTGATGTTGTTCTGCTGCTTGTTGCAACATCCCATACGATAAGTTCATGGCAGAATTCTTTCAGCACTTCTTTTTCAGACATATTTGTATAGACATTCAAAGCAATACGATTGCTAGCATGTTTCTTGTTCTCCTGGTTACTTCTTTCAGATTCCGTGTCACTCCAAGTGGTAGTCAAGGCTTGTTTCTTTATTTTGAGTGTTGGCACATTCGGATTGAACATGGCCAAATCCAACACATTCATGACACTGAATTCCCTAGCTTCTCTTCACTCCTTCAAATTTATTCACAACAAGCTTGCTTTTCCGGAAAATATCAAAATTTGAGGATTTTTTAGAAATTTTAAAATTTGAATACTTACCTTCTGTTTTTCACTTCAACAAAATTTCAATCACAATTCTGATGTGGCGTGCCACTGATGGCATAATGTCTTATTTAGTATTTGAATTTTAATTTAGAAAATTTGGTTAATTAATTTATAATTATTGAAATAACTGCTTTACTTAATTATTTGTATGATAACTTAATTAAAATAATTATTTTCCAATAAATTAATTACTTGAAATTAATATCTATAAAAATTCTAGTTATTTGTTATTAAATGGTATTAAAAAAATTAATTTTCAACTTATAAAACTTACAATTCTCCAAGAAACTTAAGCTTTACTAAACGCTTAGCAACACTCCACAAGTCCTCTCTATATGCAGAATTCGTTCATAAATAAAATGAATAATCCACTCATAAACAAAAACATACATTATCACAAGATATACAACTAATTCCTGGCATTTGCAAGTGCTCTGCAGTTCAAATATGCGAAGAATTAATGCAACAACATATGGGGCGACAAAGTACTTTTCTAATTGTGCGAAAAATACAAAAGCTACCTTCTAATCCCCAAAAAATATACATACTTTAATGGAAGAATGATGATCATCCTTTACCACCTGCTTTTTGCCTCTTTTCTTCGAGTCCAGCAGCCTCCTTTAACATGTCGGCAGCATCCTGGTGCATATCCAGTTTGGCAAGGGCAACCGACTGCATGTAGAAAGCTGTAGCCCAGTCCGGATGCACAATCTGTGCTTGCATTGCATCTCGAAGGGCCACATCAGCTTGATCACACATCAGATAACATAAACTACGCCGTGCATACACTGTTGGTGAAACCATGGTTCCTACGACGATAAACTGCGTATTCGATAAGAAAATAAACCATGATAAGGGCAGGTGATGTTAAGAAACAACACTTCGTTTACCCTCGAACAAACTACTCAGAAAAGTATCCATCGCTTGGTTTCTGAGATGCTGGAACCTCTCTTATCATAGATGCAAAAGAGGGCGACATCTGAAATTTTTTTTTTAAACTTGTTTTCACTCGTCAAATTTTGCTTTGCCTCTCTAGTTAAGGCAGTAAGAGGGACTTGAGCAACAAATGAGAAGGAGCACCACATGGTTTTCATTTCTTTACATTTTCTCTCCATTAATCCGGTATGTTAAATGAATTGCGTTAAGTTAAATTATATACGCAAGCAATTACTCATTCACATCCCATGACAGCAGGAAATAATGAAAGCCCAAACCTGTGAATAACAATCAATAGCAGTCTTAAAGTCCTTGTCACGGAATGCATAATCTCCGTGCTTTCTAGCATCTAACATATCTCTCATCTGCTGGGTCCATTCTTGAAAAGACAACTGGAGGATTATGGAAAAATGGTATTTAAAACATAGAAACTAAAATTAGAGGGATGTGCACGAGCATCAACAATTATGAGACATGATACCTCGTTTGTTCCTTCATCATCCCGATAGTGGGTGGTCACCAGTATCTGGTGTATTGCTGTGAGGTCCATCCGAGAACAGGCCTCACCCATTGGTGAAAGAGGTCGTTGAGGTGTTGCAGGTGCTTCTATGTGCTTCGAAATTCCAAGCAAAACATAAGAGGGAACCTGAAGCCATCAAATTGCATCAAGTCACTTTCAAATTTCTGAGACAATGTCTATGAGCGTAGCTTCATGCAACATCTGAAACAAAGTATTCATAGAGAAAAGAGGCATGCTATTTGTATACGAGAAACATTTTATTGCTCTTAAACCTTAAGTGAGGATGGCTGGTCATTAAGATGACTTAAATTGTACTAAACTCTGTGAGGTTGGGAGGAAAAAAAAAATTTAGCATACAAAAGGCTACAAAGCAATGACGAATTCTTGATGTCTTTTATTTTAGAGGTGACTGATTCGTAATTTAAAAATAAAAAAAGATTCATCAAGAATAATAAAAATAGTAGTACCAAATGGAAAGATAAGGAATAGAATTAAGATTCATACGTCCGATTTTGTCTGTAGTGGAGAAAGAGTAGAAACAAGATCCTTTACATTAGACCTTTCCCTAGGTTCATATTGCAAACAACGAGAAGCAAGACCAACAACTATCGTAGCTTCTTCTGTAGAAAACCTTCCCTCCAAATGTGAATCCATCAGTAGAATGATGTTTTTACCCCGTATCATATCAAGAGCCTGCACGTAATTCATGTTTTACAAACCATTCCAGAAATATCATAATTCATACATATGGAGGGACCAGCCATTAATATCACCTTTTATAATGTGATTCAGTTAGATTTTTATGTGTGACAAAGTAATTTAATGTACCATGTTGCCCATTTAAAATAAAAGCTACTCACGTGACTTGGAGGAATGTGCTTTCCACTTAGCAGATCCAAGAGTACAGTGCCAAAGCTGTATATGACACTTTGTGGTGTTACCCTTCCTATGATACAAACAAAAGAGTTACGCATGGAAAATGGAAGCTAGCAGTTGCTTGCTCATGGCTAACAGCCTAACACATCAACAATAATATTAACGCAACCCTAGTAATAATGAGTCATGAGAATGGAAATATCACAAGTTTTAATTTTCTCTCTCTTTTGGGATATATGATGGCTTTTCGTAGAGTTTTAAAAAGAAAGTTGTCATCGCAGAAGCTATATATAACAGGAAAACATAAATCAACGTCCATTAGAATCAAATATGCTATTACGTCGGTTATAATACAGGTCGGAAGATGCTCGAGTGGTACGAGAAGGATTAATAGATTCAAGTGCCAAATTAAATTATTGAGCTAAAGAAATGAAAGATCAAACACAATAATATAATACAGGTCGGAAGATGCTCAAGTGGTACGAGAAGGATTAATAGATTCAGACCTACAAATGTTCCCACACAAAATAAAGAGTTTCCCGCAATAGCACATCAAGCACAAATTTAAGTAACTGAAATTACCATTTTTCAGGTATTCCGGGGGAGTGTATGCAAGATTTGTGCTATAACTTTTTCCATCTTGACTGTTTTTCATCAAGCCAAAACATGAAAGCCTAGGATCACCATCCTGCAAAGTCCACTCATATTTCCATCCTTCAAGGTCTAAAGAAAACAATGATAGCACAATAATACTCTAGTACAAACAATAATAACAAAACAGAGATAAGACAATACCCCATCGAAGAGAACCCTGTATGCATTGAGGTCGTGATACAACGGATGACCTTCATTGCTACAGTATGCCAAGGCTTCAGCTATATAGAGTGCTACTCTCAAGCGCATGGCCCATTCAATGGTCTGACTCTCCCCTATAAAATTTAATGGGATAATAACATCACTCAAAACTGTCACGATGGATAGGTATATATTTATAGGTAATGCAGCTAGCCCGCAATCTCGATTATCACAACCACCACCAACCAAAAATCATATGCTTCTAAATATCAACTTTATGTCCCAATTGATAATTATCACTTCAGAAAAAGATTGCCTAGAATAATATGAACTCATCGATAGGGCATGATAACAAATTTAGCGATGCTTAAAGCAATAATCTCAGAAATGCAAGAAACAAGGATAACATACAATGAAATAAATGCTTAGCAAGTGTATCATTGGGCATGTATTCTGCAACCAGCAACCTCTCATCACCATCACAGCAATATCCTATTAAATTCGCCAGCCTTTGGTTCCTCAATATGCCGACTCTCCATGCCTCCTCCTACAACACAAAACAATCCATGGCATAACTCAACTATTTCAACATCCCTCCGTTGTTACAGTAGCGCATAGAATTCCACCAAATTAGATACACAACACACATAGAGTATCATAAAATTACAATACCGCAAACTGTTTCGGATCCAACCAAGCCATCTTAGGAAACTTCTTGACGGCGATCCACCGGCCGTTCTGGAGGCGGCCTTTGTAAACAATATTCGGGGCTTTTTCACCACTTTCTGAGACAATAAAATCGGGGCTGAAGTTATTTGTAGCAGACTTGAGGTCCGCAAAGGAGAACTCGGAAAAGGATGGAACCCCAGTGGCAGCTACCCCCGAGTCGGGTTCCGCGGGCTGGTGTCGACCGGTAGAAGTTGGAGCTTGGCCGTGCGCCTTGACCTTATCGTTCCCCGGCTGCGCCTCATCTTGAGGAAACTTTGAAGCTAGGCAGCCCATTGCACAAACACTCTGCAACACTGTTCAAATACCCTCTTCTACTTCTCTGCTCGATGTATAATCAATCGCCCTCTCCATTTCAGGTCCCAAGACTATGATTATAAAAGAAAAGAGCCCAACAATACATACAGTTTTGAGAATAATTTGGAACAGCTATNATATAATACTTGGTAACAAATGATCCAAAAACTTAATCTTCACACTTTTTCATCAATATTTAACTTTGTTACACGCAGTTAAATGGATTGTTGAGCCGCGTGCGTATATTGTCGCAGTTGTAAACTTAAATCACTCGAACAAACAGTACGAGGGATCATATATATCTATTAATATATACATACATGTTCGAAGGTTGTTGGTATGTATTTATTAATTGTGGAAGAATCAATGATTTGATTTCAGGATGGTTTAGCTGTGGAATATTGAACTTTACACATTAAATAAATGGCAAAGGATTCTCGGTGACGTGATTAGTCCATTCTTTTCTTCTTCTGAGTGAGTTAATTATTATAATGAATTGTATGCGATTTTTATATGAATACATACAATTTCTTTAATAATCGATACAACTTCGGACTAATGTTATAACTTGCAATCATGCTAGCAATCCACACTAAATACATAGTGACAAAATCACCGGAAAAAATGTTCATAAGAAAATCGAATGCTATTGGATCAAATGACAAAGAAATTGTTAAGAAAAAAATGACTTTTTCCGGATGAAATGAAAATTGTATTCATGTAACAGGAGAAAAATTTCTCATTCTTTAGCCGGAAGATATGTGGCTATGAAAGAAAGATTAAGTGGAACAGAATTGACTGGATCCGTTTGATATCCAAAAACTGCTTAGCAACAGTCGAACAAGTGGAGAATGTTGGGGCGAACCAGAAAATTTTGGATAGAACATGATCAAACCGTTAGTTAGGTAAACGTCCTGTAGTAAATTATGAACAATGTAGACCATCCTCATGGGTAACTCGCTTAAATTCTCGTCGCCATGTTCATAATAATATATATCTCAACATATTGGGTTTGGGAGAAGTTCTTATCCCAAGAGGATACGTGGCTGACTAAGGATGGATGGATCATTATAGATGATTGTGGAACTAATTCCTTGTTGCTAATCAGTCCCTATAAAAATGGAATCATCATCATCATCTCAAGCAAGTTTCCAATCGTGGGTATTTTTCTAGCACAACACTGCATGCATTTATTTTAGAATACACGTATACAGAGTTAAATTTAATTTTTAAGGTAAAAATAATATATAAATAATTTAATTACTTTTAATAAGACCCCATAAAAATTTGTTAGCTACTATATATTTTTTTTGACAGCTGAAATCTTGTAATTTATTAAGAAGAAGATAGATCCGCAATTACAAGTTTAATTTGTTAGCTACTATATTAAATACGAAATAATAACATATCCTAAGCTTTTAAAGACTTACATCATCATTGTGTGGATGAATTGATTGGTGGTGGTCCAAGACTCCTAAGTTAAAAGAGAAATTATTTTGTAACGCCAGCAATTATGAATTGGCTGTCCAAATATTGTCTTATTTGATTGAGTAGGATCAAATAACTCTGGGACTACCACACACAATTTTGAGGGAATAATTTCTTTTTTTTAATCATAAAAATCCCTTTTGATAGCATTTAACTTTCAATAACTTCAGGTTTAAAAAAATACATATAATTCCCATAATTAAAACAAATCAAAACACAATTTCAAAATCCCATAATTAAAACAAATCAAAACACAATTTCAAAATCATTTGGCAGGTTCCTCTAAAGTCGCAATAAATAACGTGGAATTTGACAGCTAAATAGAAACAGACATTTTATAATAAAAACTTCACTATCAAAGTTCTGAGTGATATAAGAAAATTTGGTAACAACAACAATCCATTCTCAAAAGAGTTTTTAAAAAACAATAGTAACCCAATACATACACAATTTTATATGATGCAAGAAAGAATAAAAACCTTGCCGTATGAAGAAATTGTGATCAAAAGTAAATGTCAGTTTGCTTGGACTGTGCTTTGAGGTCTTTCAGCTTCTTCAATATGTTTGTGAAATAATCCTGCATATATTTCTCTAGCGTGCTAATATCTTTGGCATCAACTCCAAGAAGATTGTATGTCTCAGCCATTGGGTTGGAGAAAACAGTATCACTACTAAGAACCTACAAAAAAAGAAGTAAATCATTTGGAGTTTTGTGTCAATTCCAACAAAATTCCAACTACATATCATCAGTCCTTAGTTTATGAAGCAAATCCATCAACGATTATTCAAGAAAATCGATAATTCCAATTTGATCAAGTACAGAAATTGGTATGCCTCAGTCTCAGTTAAACTAATAAAAAAACTGCATGGATAATTGTAGTTGCAGTGCAGAATCTGGAACAAGTAATCAATTAATACCTCAGAAAATGCCAATCTATCAGCAACGTCGTTGGTCCACTCAAACAAACGAGTTAACTGGCGTGTGAATCTTAAAATTGAGACAGGAACTGTGGTAACGTTTGCATCTTGACCAGCGAGTCTCTCGCACAAGGTTATCACCTGTAAAACACCAGGATGATTTCAAATCATAAAGTTGATTTTACAGTTAGTGAACGGTGGCATGGCTGGGACGAGAAAGAATGAATAATGCATTCTCAAGCCACAAGAACACGAGTGTTGAAAAAAGCCACTATCACATCTCCACAAACAACTTTTTCTCAAATTTAGGGCATGTCATTCTTCTTTACCTCTTGAGATGTCCATGCACGAGGCCCGGCAAAAGTAAGGAGTTTTCCGTTGATATTCTCATTTCGTATAGCTATAAATGTTAATCGAGCAATATCCTGGAAATATAGGGTAATTGTTTGAGGACTTTAATTACATGCTAAATTAGCAGATTAAGCTATAATAGTTTACTTGGGTATCCATATATGCTATTCGTGTAGGAGCATCAGTACCCCAAACAGATTTCTCTTCCAATATGGGCACCGCATACTGTCCAATCAGACCCTGGAAATATTAACACCAAAAGGAAATGAATAAACTAATTCAGATGTCAAAGAGTTGTAATTAAACAGAACAAAACGATGAAGAAAAATGGTAAGGAGAGAAGAATCGCAAACTAGAACATGTCAAAGAGCAAGGTAGTAACAAACTCTAGGGTAAACAAACAGATTGGATGTAATTTTTCATTGTTTTTCAGTTGATCAGGCCTTATATTTATTAATTGCATTCACGTCAATGTGGAAGGAAAGACTACCAAAGAAATTGGAAAAAAAATTAAAAAACACCAAACATTAAACAAAAAGAAGGCATTCACCTGCATGAAACCACATAGCCGGATAGTGATGTGATTCAGGCCTGAATCGCGGATAAATTTCTCAGTGCAGTGTTTGATCTCCATAAGTGGAACTTCAGGATGCTTATCACAATTATGGATTGAAAAGAAGACAAATTTTTGGATTCCCATGGCCTTTGCGCATTGAATGAGAGCAACTTTTCCTTTCCAATCTACCTAAAGTGAAGTTGAACTAAGTATGGCAGATTTATGTAAAATATTAAATGGAAATTATTGTAGAAACTCAAAACCCTCCTACATCGATCCTACTGTGTAAGTGGTAATATAATCAGATTGTTGGCAAGTATCCTCACAGTTTTTATGGGTTCCTCCGGTCGTCCTGTAGCACAGTCAATAACTGTATGGATACCAACCAATGTCGCCGGTATCGTCTCAGGTTTGCTCAAGTCTGCCTGCACAGAAACACTTTGATTCAGTACATTATCGTACCATGACAGTAATTATTTTCATAGATGCCTAAATTTCAGATTACACGTTTAAAATGAGTACATTGACAAGCTACACACACAAGTAACCCTTAATAAAGCAATAAAAAGGATAGAACATGAATTCTTCCATTTTGGGGAAAGTATGCAACGCCAAATCTTCCCTGTGCAAGAAATCACAGTTATAACATCAAGGTTATAGACATCATTTAGGCAAAAGGAAAAAACAGACACTCCAAATTCCAAAAACCGCTTAAAAAACACATGAATGCGTAGGACAAGTTTAGTAGGGCCGTGATTTGCACACAACTCACGTCACTCAACGATTACTGTACTAACATCAAGCTCACATATTAAGCAGTGAGTTTACGTTGACAACAGTGGCGCCCCAGTCACGTAGGAAATCAGCAGGAGCAGGGCGAGGCCTGACGAGGCACCTAACGTCATATCCTTCATCCAACGCCCGCCTCACAATCTGCCTGCCCAATGTGCCCGTGGCGCCTACCACCAGTATGCTGGTAGGCCTCACAGGAGTCCCCGGGGCCAAATTTACAGCGGCGCATTTGATCAAAGCTGCATTGCCCCTGCCTAAATCAAAGCCAAAGAGTCACAAACTCTATCAACAATAAAGATACAAAATGGCGCGTCAAAAGAAGTCAAAGGATCACCCTTAGAAGTAAGAATCGTAGCAGAGGAAGAGGAGTAAGGGGAGGTGGACGCAACGGAGTCCGGTGCCAAAGTACGCCGCCAGGAAAGGGAGGCCGGCTGCGGACGGCGTAGAGTGAGGGTGGGGAATTGGGGGTAGAGAGTTGAAGCGGCCATAAATAACAATCAAGCAGCTTGCAGGGACTGTGCGACTTTTCTCTACTGTCCGTGAGAGCGGAACAACAGATGCGTAAGATGCCACGTCTGCAACCTCTGGATTAGGCACTTCTTAGTCTCCACGAACCACATCATTTTTAAATTATTAAATTTTTAAAATACTAAAATTCAACAAATTTAATTGTTTTTTAATCCAAACGACAACAATATTTTGATGCGCATAACATAAATTCTCAAAATAACAAAATAATTTGTAAATCAATAATTGCTTAGTTATTTGATGATATGAATAAACACACTCTATTATAATTAAAAAAAAATTTTTTTTGATGATATTATGAATATTTTATCTTCTATATTAATATTATAATAAAACAATATTTTTTAAATTTAAACAATCCATTCTTCCATAAAGATATTATGGCCCAACCATTTTCCTCCCATTATGAAATTAATATATTTAATTTTAAATAATTTGTTATGTTTTACGAACCATTATTTAACTTAAATTATATCATAAATTCAAGGTATTATTTTTCGCTTACTTCCAAGTAAATTAGTTTAAATTATCCTCACCTCACCTTTTACACGGTTGAAATTGCTAACAAAATCGCTCAAAAATTTGATTGAATGAGATGGAGACGACAAAATCCTCATCCACTCCAACATTATTTACTGTTGATGTTATTAATCAAATGAATGAGATTTAAATGAGGGCCCTAACACCAAGCTGCTGCATTTCTCTAAGCTTCCAAATATAGTAAGGAGCAGCATAGCCATCTCCAAGTTCAGCATCCAACTGCTGCATAGCCCATGCATAATACACCGTCTGAATTGTGTCCTGTTTTTCACACACACACTTAAATCAAAAAATCAATGGAACTCGCAGTTGTCAGAATAGATTCGCGTGCATGTCAACTACTATTAGGCAACCATTCCAACAAAGGAAAAAATTGGTGACGATATAAAGCAGAATCGGAGTTTCCTGATCTAGGAAGGCTTCAAACTTCTTGTTTTTGAATATATACACAATATGTTATATGATATCTGATGATCCATAAGCACATGAACTTAAATTGATGGCTCAAATAATGTAACTTCAACAATGAGAAGATGAGCAGAGAACCCACAAGCTAGACAAAACAAACCCAATTATAAATGCTTCTTCTCCATTTATTTTTAGAGGTTCAATGCAATAAAGGTCTCAGCTTTACCTGACTACCTTCTGTTACTGAACCCAGTGCATCGCGTACACAGTAGACTTGCTGCGTTTGGAACTGTGACAATGTCAAACCAAAAGAGTTGTACATGTCAACTACTGAGCTTTTCCCGCATGGAACATAGAATATGTACGCATCATTTATCCACAGACGAGTTCTTCATGGAAGATCAAAATGACGATTCAACAGAGACCAGCAAATATCTTTCATGGTTATTTTGATCTAAACTCAAGTATCAAAATAGAGAAGGGGAAATAGTTGCTCAAGAGGGTAAATTACATCCACTGGTATGACGCTTGTCCACATCATTCCTTCCGAAAATCTTAATTATGTTCACCTCCGTAAATGTCTATAAAATTTTACATTTACACACTCAAGTATTTATAATTTGGGTGATTGGTATCATGTTTCAGAATAATAAAAGAAAATCATATTTATACACACTATTTCAAAATTTATCTCACCAACATAGCCAAAAATTCCAAGGAGAATTGATTACAAGCAAAGTCATGATAAATGAAAGCTAGATGCAGCGAACTGTTGTCAAGTAAATACGAGTTAAAAATTAGGCATTTGTTAAATTTATTTGTCTTGTTGTATCATATTGCAAAAACATACAGAAACTTCAACTCCTACTCTAGCAATATTAGTATTATATTTCAATCCTTGATAGATATATTGTTTTCCCTCAATGTAAATTTCACAAAACTTACTGAAACTTGAAATTTGTAATTTTTATAATTATTTTTTGATATACTAAAGAAATGAGTTATTATTCATGATTAGTTCAAGTTTACATAATTCAATAGGTTATTAATGGATGCTGGTTTCAAGGCACATAGTTGAAATTATGGCTGTTAAATGATTTACTAATTTGGACACATACTAAAGAAGTAGATATAATTTACCCCACTTGAAATTCTGCAATATGTCAATTTAAAGCCAGGAATAAAAAATGCAATGATTTTTCCTCCTTTTTTCAGGAGGTGATGTGTTTATGTCAATAGGAATATAGGATGTATTCCCATGATTCTCCTCATAAAAGTAAAGAGAGAGCAGACAAGTGAGTTCTTACTGCCACAATTATAATGGGAGTGTCTCCCATCATTTTAGTCTCTCGAATCTCAACTTCTGATATGTGCAAAATCTGCAAGGAAGACACAAAGACAAAAAAATATGGACATGGTTGACATCCCTAAGCTATGAATGAGAAGCACAAAACATGGTATAATGTATTCTCACCTTGTTATCAAAAAAGATCCCTTGGCTTTCAAAAGCTTTGCGCTCTGCTACACACCGCTCAATGACGTGAGAAGTACAGTACTTTTTCAAAACATCAGCATCGCCCTATGGACAGCAAAGCACATAAAAGCATCCATCAAGTTAACTCAAGAATGTGCTTTTTAAAGTTATGCCTTTTGCATCCAAACTAGCCAATATCATAGATAATCCAATTTTCCGTAGCAATATCAGACCCATGGAACACCAAATTAGATATCAAGTTCAACCCTATGCCCTAGTGGACTTGAAGACTTACTTTAAAATAAGCATTAAGAACTGGTTTGACCACTTCTTGAACCTCAGCTACAAATTCTGGTAAAGAAAAAGTCCTGTCACAAAGTTAAGTGAGCGATATAATATTTCTGAATAGCGCAGTTATTTTTAATAATACTTAAAACAAGGACAAGTTATCTTACGGGTCTCTGCGGCGAATCTCTTTAAATGACATGGCAGCATCCGATTCTCCCAGGACAGTCTCACTAATACTGGCAAACAAATAAACAATTTTTAGCCATGTTAATGCTTTAGAAAGTCAAAATTAAAATTAGGGAGAAAGGTGGGTAAAATACTCTTGGATTTTGTGAACAACCGGATGATCACTAGTCTCCCATCTCTCCCGCATATCTTCAGCAATCTGCATTTTATCAATGAGGATGAGAAACTGGTGCTGAAACAGAAAATGCTGGAAAATCACCAAAGATATAAATTGAGATTTATCTCACTTTAATCCTGTCCAAGATAAAACCAAGAAACTTAAGCAGAACGATTCACCTCGCTTTAACATGTCACCACATATCTGTTCTCTCACATGCACATCTATAAACAGTTTATGTATTTATGATTCATGGTAATGATGGTATGAATTTGGGGATGGTTGTGTATAACAAGAAAGTGGAGAAATTAAATGGCACATGAAAATCCAACTACTGTGACAGCTATTAAATAACCTTAGTAATCAACAAAACAGTAGCATCTAGGAGAAACACTACACGCGGCAATTCCATTTCCCAATATAAATATCCGTTAAACAGTAGCATCTAGGAGAAACACAGAACAATAAAAATGAACAAATCTTCTCTCTAGCAATATGTTATTTAATCATACAAGCCCACAGAAAAAAACAACAGGCCTTTCTAACGTCATATGTGCTAATTTCTTCATTTAAAGATTAAAGATATATGACTGACAAATATTCACAAAAAGTAGGGTTCGTATATAAACTCCTATTTCGATGCTCTAGGGGTAGACACCTGACTGAAGAAATTGTGGATTTTAGCAGTGTGGATAAAAGAGTAAACAGAGGGCACAACAGAGAAAACTAAAATATCATATTTCATGTTTCAAATTACCTCCTGGCTCTTGTCAAGTACGGGTTCACTTATCCCACTAACACGCTTGAACATAGGATGGCCTCGCATCTGAGACATCAGTAAAAACCGTTATGTCAAAAAGGGAATACAAAACATAACTAATCCAGCATACAAATGAGCAGATATGGATTCTCATGTCATATCACCTTATTCTTGAATGCCTCCCATTTCTTACTCCATGGGGATCGCTTTGAAGGTAACACAACAATCTCAGTTCGGGTGCTTCTTTCAAAGTTTGAGGATGATGAAGCAGATGAAGCATCATATTCGAGTCGCTTTCTCCTATTCAGATTGCCTTTCAACTCATCTATCACGATCCCATAGCTCTTCTTCACCAAGTCAATGGGCTTCACTTCCTTCACTTTGTGGAAAGCTAAAGACAACTTGGGAGAAATAAAATAAAAACCGTCTTTCACCTTGCCAAATAGAGTTTTGACATTATCATCAGATTCAGGTTGCTGTTGCTGCCCCTGTTGCTTTTCTCCTCCAAAGGAAGACTTGTCTCCACCGTGGCCATTTGAGCAATGACTTGATGAAGTTCCTTTGGATCCTGTTGGCTCTTGCTTTCCAGCACCAAAACTTTCTTTAACCTGAACAAAGATTTAGACAGTTCGTGATTATCAAGTTTTCTAGAACTGAATAATGTCACACAAAATGGAACAGACGTGTTCTATCTTGAACCAAAACTTCACACACCTCAATTTTAGCAGCAGTTATCTTTTCTTCCATGTCAGCATAAACCTTTATGAAGATAAAGTAACCCAAAAGTCAGTAACATGTGCAAACTGATAGATAAAAACTAAAACCAGTCCATTTTTTCATCTAATCAGTCATTTGTTCAAGCTTAAATTAAATTCTGTTAATTCAGCCATCATCCCGTCAATCGACTTTGCAAGCTCCTTAGCAAATTAGAATTGCATTCATGGCCATATTATCCAGATTTCAAATAACAAGAAATTCATCACAGCCACAAAAGGTTCGGAAAAATCTATTCAAACAAATTTTATATCACAGCAAAACAATAGACAACAAAGTTGAGTCTCAAGTATTGTGTGCTCAAGGTAAAAAAGCTTTCCAACATGGAAAAACAACCAGAAAGGTAAGCAAACAAATTGAAGAAACGGAGTGCTAGCAACAGTACTCTAGCCTTGATAGAGAAAAACCCCCAATTTTCCATTATTCCGCAAGTAGTGAAAAAAAAATGCAGTTATAGTGAAAAGTCAGCATTTATATCTGTCTGGTCACCTCTCAACGCCATTACAAAACCAATAAAAGAAATTTATACCTTTTTTGCCTTGGCTTCAGCCTCTGTCCAAACACCATCGACATTCTTGTAGAGCTGCTGAGTAGTCTGTTTCGTTCTGCATTTCGCCATTTCACCAGCTCAGAGCTCCCATTGGAAGTGTCTGCCAGCCTTGACATACAAAAGTATGTCTCAGCCTCCATGATACAAATGCTCGCTAAACAAATTGTAATTATATTACCTAGCTTTCAGATCCTCTTTCACGCCCTTTAGTTCCTGTGCCTTCTCCTTAAAATCCTTAATGGACTGTTGAAATTCCTGGTTCCTACACCAAACAAACGAGTCTCTAGTTTCAATTGAAAACAAAAACAAAAACAAAAACAAAATGAGCATGGTATTGATTGGGCACATTGCAAGTCTGTCAATGGCCCCAAGTTAAGCAAAGGAGGCTTGAGCCCAAATGAAAAGCTAACTCCAATAGAGCATCAATATCACAACTAACTTAAGTTGTGATAAGCTCGAAACTATGTGGTCATGTATACACACAAAAATATACATGAAAACAAAAACAAAAACCCATCGCTGACTGACCTCCTTTTTCTCACAGTTTATGCAAAAAAAAACAGGCTTCATAGAATTAGTAGGATTAAAATAGAGTAAGGCACGCAAAGAAAATATGAGTAATCTTTACTAAAAATTGAACTTATATTTCGCATTCCAACCTATTCCATCATAAAAACACGAATGGAAAAGAATCAAAATAACTGAACATAAAGACTGCAATAAAATTGAAGTATCAAGGAGAATGACATGTATTCATTAAATCAAGAAGAAAAGAAGATGCCCAGTGTTTTTTAAATATTACCTGTCAACTTCACCTTTAATCTTCTTAGAGAACTCACTGAAAACGCTGAACTCGCGTCTAAGCATATTCCCACTGGAAGAAACAAACTGCGGCCTTCCCCGTTTACTCGAGGCCTACACAGAAACAACCGCACAAACTATTACCAGATCAAGATGCCATATTTCATGCATACCCCAGCAACAAGAAAGCACACGCACACGCACACGCACATATGGAGAGGAGTAGGTGAGACCAGGAAGCGTGTACCTGCATAGATGCTACTAATTGTGGTCGAAGAAGTATATGCTTGTTTATCAAGAAATCTCTAAGGAGTTTCCTGCTGGCCATCTGACCCGCCCAGGGATTTTCCTTCTTCCCTCGTAAATTGTTATGTAGAAAAATGCAGAAAGAAACCAAATTCTTAGGGTTTTGTCAAGTGTGTTGTGTTTCAAACTCGGCAGAAGAGGAGGAGGCTCTGGTGTGGAGGATAGAGGCAAATGAATTTTCTTGCCCTAATGCTAAAGTTTCCGGCTCTTCGAGTTTCCTTTTTTTCTTTTAAAATTTCCTTTTCCTCTGTGTGCGTGTAATTTTTGTTAAAAAAATACTTAAAGATTACCAAATTGTTTTAGATCTGAATAAAAAATAAATTTTGGAGTATAAAATTAGAACAAATATATTAATATCAATATTTACCGACTTCAACTACGGTTTTAAGTACTAAAATCCCTCGACTTGTCGGTTCGAACATATCGAATCCAGATAGTTGAAAATATTTAATTATTGTTTTTTTTTAATGGAAGCCATGATCATCAGATCAATTGGTCGTTCTCCAACGATCATGATCAGGTGGTCGCTGATCAATTTGATGGGTTTGAACCATCGGGTCGATCTTTATTTGATTTAATTCAAATTGATGTAATATCATAATGATAAAAGATGATGAAACGATATGCTGCAATTCGAAATTATTATATTTAAATAGAATAAAAAACAAATAGACTAAACTACAATATAAAATAATAACATCATATGTGTCCGATTTGAAAGCAAGTCGCAATGAAATAACTAACGATGTTCTGTTACATCAAAAAATCAAAACCAACGAAAAAAAATGGATGAATAAAAAAACACCGTCAATTCAAACTTCTAAAATCAAAATTTGAAATCAACATCCAACCTAAGACCAAAAAATAACAATACTAGCAGGTAAACCACATTACCTCGTGAAATGTAAGTGTTCAAATTCTTTAATAACTTCCTCTTTTCCACATATCTCATGAGTTTTCTGCTGACCATCAGAGCATTTTCTGTCCCTTCAAATTTCATTTGGAGAATGCTGAAAGGATTTTAGAGTTCTAGACCACCACCAGAAGGCGTAGACTGACGAACGCAGAGACTTTGAGGATTAATTGTGTGTATATACAAATTTTTTAATGAAAGCATATATATTTGCTTATCTATATCTATATCTATATCTATATCTTTAAATAATAGTCCGACTTTTTATAAAACCAATTAATTTTTATAAAAATGTTTTATCTATTTTGATAAATAATGTTTTCATATAATTTACTCATAAATACAATATCTGACCACTTAAAAAATTAAAAATTCATACATTCTCTTTACAAATTTCATATTTAATATAATTATGTCATCAGTATCCATATAATAAATAAAAAATTATAACAAAATTTTATAAATTAATCCGACATGTTAATGATCATAATTTATATATACAGTAGTCAATATTTTATACAAGCCCGCTGGGAGACAAAAAACACTCAACGTGTGTGTGTATATATATATGTCCAATGATTTGGTAGCATGAACGACCATCTTCCGTAGCCACTCTCTTTTCTTTTGTTCTGGATTTTCTTATGTTGTCTCTGTTTTTGGAACATTTCCTATCATTCTATCAAGACCGAAGGCTCAGAAACTTGGAGATTATCCTTTCGTCTTCCTCTACTATTTCAAATTTTAACTGGAATTTGTACCCTTTTTAGTTCATTTCGGGGCTGAATTTTGGTATATTCATTTTGCGGTTTCCTTTTTTTCTGCTGTTAGGATAAATTTTCGTATACATATTTCGAGAATCACCAAAAAAAAAAAAAAAAAAAAAAAAAAAAAGAAAAAAATAAATAAAAAAAAAAAAAAAAAAAAAAAAAAAAAAAAAAAAAAAACAATGGCGGTGGCTGCACAATTCAGTGCTGGTGCGTCGGTATGGAGTCGATTGACATGTTGGAACCGTAGAAGGGATATTTCATCACACCAGTCAACAGGGCTTCGAGTTCACCTTAGTGGAGAGAACTCGGGGAAACAGAAAAGTATCGATGGTCGACATTTTGAGGCTTGTTCTCCGTCTTTGGACAACGCAAAAGGGTATCTGAGTTACCCGCTTGTTCGTCATAGGAGGCACCTGTTGTCGAGGTTCGGTAACCACCGGAGTTCCGATTGTGGGGTGCAGTTTCCTGATGTAGATGAAAGCTCTGCGATACGAGAAGAAGACTTTCTCTCTAATTCAAATGGAGGACACAAGTATGATATCCTTTTACTTCGGATGATTTTGAACAAAAGTCCCCTGATCATCGAAGTATTTTTTTGTTTTAAATATAGGCCTCCCCGGTGTTTTTCTTTACCTCAGGCTGGTCCCAGTCTCAGTCTAATGGGCTGGTACATGCTGCTGGGACCAAAGGATCATCATATTGTGTATAGAGAAATTGCTCGAACTGTGTATCTTCTAAGTGTCGGATACAAAGTCTCTACCACATCATACAAACTAAAAGGCCCCATCTTTAATGCTTTTACAAGCTTCGCACCATGCAAAACACATAGAAGTAAAAAAAAGATCATTTTGATGCACCCGGCGCTGCAGTCTTTTAGGGTGGACGAAAGTAGAAAAATTGTTTAAAAAACCTGGATTCATTTTGAAATGGAGCTTAAGGTAGAATTCAGTTTCTCTGAAACCTCTACCTGTATAGCTTTCAATACGCATAAAATATGATGATAGTAATTTCTGACTTTAGTCAAATCTAACATTGTAAGTCCATCTAAAAGTAGGAACTGATGCAAGTGGGCACATGGTTGAACTTCAGTCCATTTTTTGGTGCTGTGATATTTATTGTTGTGAAAATAATGCAGAACTTCTTTGTTCCTACGAAGACTGAAGTCTGTGGCACCTATTGATGATTTTGGGCTAAATATCTAACCTAAATGTCATTGATTATTTTGTCAATAAATAGAACTTATAAGCGAGATGATTAACAATATGCATGACATATCTTTCTGTTGATCTTTATTCTCATTTTTTGTTTCCAGTGAGTTGAACCGCACTGCTTCTTCTGGGATCATTAACACTGAGGATGACTCGGGGGAACCTCCCATCGGCACATCTTTGTCAAAAGATGTTAAGCATGAGCTTGTAATGCTGTCTTTACCAGCAATGGGGGGACAGGCCATTGAACCTCTGGTACAATTGATGGAGACGGCATTCATAGGAAATTTGGGTAAGGTTGATGCTTAGGTATTCAACCTGACTTCTGGGTTGCATTATCATGTAATTTTTTCACATGATCGATACGAATTTTCTGTTTTGTTTACATGGCATAACTTTGAATATTGTGAGTTTGCTTGAAGGTTTAGTTTGCATTGCTACTTCTCACATGATTATTATCCATCAGGTTATGGCGTTTCATTGCTCTCATATTTTACTAGCATGTTTCTTATTTAGGTTCCGTGGAGTTGGCCTCTGCTGGTGTCTCCATATCTCTCTTTAATATAGTCTCAAAGCTTTTCAATATCCCTCTTCTCAGCATTGCAACTTCTTTTGTGGCTGAAGATATTTCTAAGAATGCAAGCAGATTTAACACATCCGCTAGATTTGGAATTGTTGGATAAACCCTTTGTTTTGAATAACAAATGTAAGTTTCTCTTGATGACCGTGCTCTTCTAATTTAACTTTAACTTTTCTTTTCTTCATCGATGCAGGAAAAAAACTTCAGCTTTCTTCTGTGTCGACAGCTTTGCTTTTAGCTGTTGGCATTGGCGTCTTTGAAGCTGTTGCCTTGTCTCTGGGATCCGGACCTTTGTTAAGTTTGATGGGCATAGCACCGGTATGCATTTTCCTGTTCTAAAGTTCTAGAAATTCTATGGCTCTCAAGTCTTCACCTTTTGTTAACTTTTTTCCTGGCTGTATTGTATTTTTCATGTTTACTTGACCATCTTGACTAATTGTTGCTTACATTTCATTGCTTATCCTGAGAAGTTGACTTTTTTTCGTCTTGTAGTCGTCATTGGCCAAATTCTAACTACATAAGGTTTGATTGTATTAAATTTTTTGCTTCTATTTCATCTCTCTACCTTTGCCCCTGGAAATGGGGGAGATCATTCCACTATTTATTTGTAGCTGAGACCTGGAGGTCAAAATATGTAGTCTTCTAAACTTTGCTGAATATAACTTTAACATCATCCTGTTTTTAATCTGAATCATGATTGGTGACGTGGAAATCAAAACACAAGTAATATTGATTTACATTTTGTATTACTCCCAAACCTCCAGTGGTTCGCGGCTTTGAAGGAAGGAATCCTCGTAAGAAGGATAACATATTTACCATTCATTATTTTTTATGTATAATGTTTAGTAGGACTTGATGATTAATTTGTTCTTGTGCTACAAAAGTTTGAATTTGATTAAATTAATGATTATTTGGAGGGAAGGCAATAAAGTTGCACCTTTTTATTATGCCATCATTGTGCTCTAACTAATCACCATGTGATGTTCCACCGAACACATCAGCCACATTTGGCATTTGAGTTTACATGTAACAATTTTTTTTAAGTTTAACTGCCATTTCAGGTCTCTTCTATGCGTATCCCAGCACAACGATTTCTTCTTCTCAGGGCTCTTGGTTCTCCTGCTTTTGTCGTCTCTTTGGCTCTTCAAGGCATTTTTCGTGGTTTCAAGGATACAAAGACCCCTGTGATTTGTTTAGGCAAGTGTTCCTTTACTTTTTTAGTTTAACTGTATTCAAACAGGTCGATAATATAGCTAGTGTTTTTCTTAAAGGAGAACTGATGAAAATTTTTTCTTACTAAGAATGATTAAATAGGTTTATAATGCTGCGTGATAAAGTATCTCAGGACGCCACTGTTAGTGTGAAATGTTTGTAATGAATTTCCTAATCGGGACTTTGAGTGACTTTTAAAGTTAATATGTCACATGTATATGAAATACATTGTTTAAGAAGTTAAGGTCTTTTTTCCTGGATGTCTATATTATAATAGTGGTGGGGACTGAGGACCCATAATGCTGAGTATACAATTATTACATCAATTTAAAAAAATCAGTTTTTTCCATTTACTTATATGCAAAAGACTTTGTTAAACTTGCTTTTAACAATTCTTGTGTTCATTGGTGTGAACTTTGCCTAGGAAATCTAAAGCTTTGTGATTAGACAACTATATTGTCGTTATGATTTAGCAAATTCATTTCAAAAGACGATCTTTTTAAAATTATTTTTCATAAACGACTTTCTCTTTTGCTGCAGGTTTTGGAAATTTTACAGCTGTGTTTCTCTTCCCATTTTTTATTTATTATTGTCAAATGGGTGTTTATGGAGCTGCCGTTTCTACCGTTATATCACAGTATGTGGTCATTTTCCATTTTTGGGCTCAGTTTTTTTAACTCCTCTGTTATTTCTGAGTCCCTTGGTATTTGCTTCATTTGAATATCTAGATTTGATATTCATGTTGCTTGTGTCTAGATACCTTGTTTCTTTTTCGATGATTTGGAATATGAATAAGAGAGCTGTCTTGTTGCCTCCAAAACTTGGAGAGCTGCAGTTTGGTGATTATCTGAAATCAGGTAAGCATTTTCTCCTGCGATTTTAACTAAATTTTTAAATGTGAGCTTCATTTGGTTGATGTGAGGGTGTTCTTTTGATTTCCTTCTGGAGGTGGGTGCCTATGGCCAAGCAGCTACTGATACTCAAACTTAGCTCTATAATACTAACTAGCGACCTTAGATAATCTGTTTTAAGGTTTCTAATGTCGAAATGCATTTTTTTCTCCGTATTCAATAAGTATTGCATGACCATTGTATTGATTCTCTAAAATGTAGCATGCTACCATTTTAGACCTGTATTTCCACTTGTCATCTGATTGCTTATCATACTTAAAATTGGATCATATAATTGTGTTTTCTGTACAAACTTCTC
The DNA here is from genome assembly GCF_012295235.1 of Primulina huaijiensis. Taxonomy (NCBI): domain Eukaryota; kingdom Viridiplantae; phylum Streptophyta; class Magnoliopsida; order Lamiales; family Gesneriaceae; genus Primulina; species Primulina huaijiensis. The sequence continues at coordinate 3,609,460 of NC_133322.1, forward strand.
TACTCTCAATCTTTAAGATTCCCTTTCCACACATACTTTATCAGAAATTGGTCGACTGAAGTCTTCCCCCTACCTCAGATGTTTCCTCTAATTTTATTCAGTTAAAAAGTTCTAAACTTTTAAAGCTTACCATGAAGGTCATGGTCCATAATTTTGTCCTTTCCTTTTAATTTTAGTTAGTTTTGTAATAATGTCTGACCTACACACTTGGAAATACACAATGTAAATCACTCAAGACTTGTTCATCGTCTTTAATGTTTTTAACATTTGAGTTCATTTGCCACTTAGTGTGGTTATATGATTTCAAATACATGTAGCTGGAATGTATTAGAAAATCATGTGACTGATTCTATGACTCAGTATGACCACTCTATGCAGACATTAACAAGATACCAGTGCTAGAATAGAACTGCAGTTAAAATTGAGATATCAATATTACAAGTTTCTGCATTGTCGTAGTTAGGTGCCTAAACTTTAACTACTTGTGAATATTAGTCTCTCTTTCACTCTCTTGTTATTGTATATGTATTTGAAATACCTTGTATGCTAGTTTGTCTTTTGGAACTAATAAGCATATTTAAGAAATAATATAATAATACATAACTGACATGTCTTGAAATTGGATATTCTGTTCAAGTCACTGATATGAGGAATATGACAGCTTTGAACACATCGTGCATGCTGGTCAGGTTCAATTACTATAATTTTGACGCCACCATGACTTTCAATCTGGTATTGACTGTGTTTACCTATGTTTGGAATGCCAAATAAAGATCTCATTTGCTAGACACACTCTCCTATTTCTAGTTTTGATTTATTTGGCTCATTCAAATATCAAGGATATATGTTATTTGAATGTTTCTGGGAACATCAGGTGGTTTTCTTATTGGGAGAACACTTGCTGTTCTGCTGACTATGACGCTTGCTACATCGATGGCTGCACGCCAGGGCCCTATAGTGATGGCTGCTCATCAGATATGCTTACAAGTATGGCTTGCTGTATCGCTTCTCACAGATGCACTTGCTACTTCGGTTCAGGTTATTTTTATGGTTTTACCCCTTTTCCGTCTTTTGTTTTTCTAGATTGCTTTAATCCTTTTCCCGACTCATTACGTTGAGCCATCTATCCAGGCCTTGATTGCTAGTTATATATCAAGAGATGATCACAGGAGTGTGAGGGATCTCACACAATTTGTGTTAAAGGTACTTATCTTGTTATTCAGTAGGTTCTGAGGTCAGCTTAAGTTTCCATGTATTGCTGATTCCATTTTTTTTGCTGATTAAGCTTTATTTTTGTGTTTCTAGATAGGTTTTGCCGTAGGAGTTTTCTTAGCTCTGGTTCTGGGTGTTTCTTTTAGTGCTTTGGGGGAATTTTTTACAAAGGAGACACAAGTACTAGGTATTGTTAGAACTGTTGCTTTGGTAAGTGTGATAAATCCATATCTTTCTGGAAGAATTCCGTTAAGGCAGAAACTTCTCCTAACATGATATTGCTGCAAATTGTGCAGTTTGTGAGTGCCAGCCAACCTATTAATGCGCTAGCTTTTATCTTTGATGGACTCCATTACGGTGTTTCGGATTTCCCTTACGCAGCACGTTCAATGGTGATAATCTTTACACTATGTGATCAAGCTTGATAAATGAAAAAAAGCTCTCATATACATACATACATGGTTGTAAAATGCAGATGGTGATTGGGGCTGTGTCTTCTGCATATCTGCTAAGTGCTCCAACCATCTTCGGACTTCCGGGTGTTTGGTCAGGCTTGACACTTTTCATGGGACTGAGAATGGTTGCTGGATTTATCAGGTGAAATGTATCATTGTTTATCTATTAAAGTTATTGAAATGCAGCTCTTTCGTTCTTTTAAGTTTTACACTGGTTTTTGCCAGTCTCATAGTCTCATGAACAGTTTCATTATGCATAGTAAATTTTTCCATGTACGAGTAATTATTGGCTTGAAGAAGAGGAGAAGATAAAAAATTGGCACAACCATTTCTAAACTATATTTCTTCTACTTTCAGGTTATTGTCACATAGGGGTCCGTGGTGGTTCCTGCACGTTAACGAAGCCAAGGTTCATTCCGAGCTGTTCAAGTTGCATCGGATGGATTTTTTTATTACTTTCACCAAAATAATACTATTTATCTTCTATTGTTTTGTCTTTCAGGTCACTGGGTGAGAAATTGAGATGTAGGAATGTATGCATATGAGCCAAGCTAGGAACAACTGAGAAAAAAAAAACAGACTTTCTAGGAAGCAGGAAGCCCGTGGAGAACTTCAAAAATTTTAGATTCAAGACCGTCTGCAGCATTTGAAGAAATGGAGTATTTGGTTCTCTCATTTGAGGCAGATGTGCAGGTAATTTAAGATGGATAATATCGAACTGCTACCGTCACTGGCGTCATGCGGATTTTCCTCACTTCAAATTTTTATGCAGGACAAGAAGTCACATTAACTTGTTAATACTTAGAGACCAAGTGTTAGCTGATGTTAAAGATTTTGAACATCGTAATTTATATTTGCACCACATAAGAAGATATAATGGTGTACTATCAACCAATTATGAATTCAAACATCATGTTAAAAACATAACATGAAAAATCTCAATAAATTGCTATCCACCAAGTTTCAAATTCCATTTGTTTCAAAAATTTCGGCAATTTGCGCATCATTATTTGATAGAACACAAAAATTGATATATATAATCAAATCTTTACAATAACGAAGTGTGAACATGGAGCAAGTCAGTCGAGATTTGCTATGACAGCATCCACAACTTCTTGAGTGGTACTGCTTCCGCCAAGATCTTTTGTACGGTATTCACCTTCAGATATTACGCGCTTCACAGCTGTCTCTAGTCTGTCAGCAAAAGAAGGAAACTGCAGATGTCTCAGCATCATAGCCGACGAAAGCAGTAAAGCTACAGGATTTGCTTTTTTTTGTTCTACAGCTTTCTCATCTCCTACATTTCCTGCAGAGGCACCTTGCTCGAATATGGCATGGTCGGCCCCGACATTCCCTGAAAGAGCAAACCATTGAATTTCTCTTTAAATCAAGAAGATATCATTCATTCATGTTAAATCAAAACAATACAGCTGATGCAGATCCGTGAGCAAACATCGTTTTAACAGATGAGATGGAGTATAACCACGTTCTTTAATTCTAGATTTTTGGTGGTCGGTACTAGAGGGTCTCAATTTCACAAATATGGGCAACTGGAAATTATGAAGTTGAGTTTAAAATAGCTGCATCATGCATTGTCTTGGGATCAAGTAACACAAGTCTTGTCCACGTTGAAAGGAAGAAAAGCTCTCAAAAGAACTCATGATGCATACCTCCGGGCATGACACCAGTACCTCCAGCAATTCCAGCAGCTATGTTTGCTACCAGATTCCCATAAAGATTAGGAGTTACCTGCGAAGTGCAACATTACTCGCTTACAAGGCATGCAAAAAACTAAAGACAAAAACAAGAGACCCATGAATGAGGGGAAGGAGTAGGTGAAGAGGAAGAAGAAAAGGCCTGACAACCACCTTCCCCTTCCTCTCACCATTCCTAAAATATTACTAACAATTGGAGAAGGCGAGACAACATGATAAAATACCACTAGGGACCTCATCCAAATCATAATTTAATTTATCAAAACAGAACGGCATATTAACAAGAGAATCTTCGAGCCAGATCTATATGACTTGCGAGTTCAACAATAAATCGATAAAATGGTTACAACTCTTCAACCGGTTGATAATGCAGCTAATTATTTAAATATCGACAGAAGAACACTGTCAGGATGAATAAATCGTAAATCCCTTACCATGACATCAAATTGCTCCGGCTTGGAAACAAGTTGCATAGAGCAGTTATCCACTATCATCTCATTGTACTGAATGCTAGGGTACTTGCTAGCGATTTCACGGCAGGATTCTAGAAATAAACCATCTGCGAGTTTCATAATATTTGCTTTGTGCACGGCGGTCACTTTCTTCCGGTTGTTGAGATAGGCATATTCAAAGGCATATTTAGCAATTCTCTCTGAGCAGAACTTAGTTATCACCTAGCATTTGGGCTAAATGAGGAACGAAACTATATGAAAAATTTTAAAGGTTCTAAATCATGTTGGTAAACACATACCAGAAAGAAATATGAAAATATTACAATCTACAACAAAGCCATCAAAACTTCTTAAAAGTTATTGAATGTTTTGATTTCTAAAAGCATGGTATATATCAGAAAGATAAATAAAAACAAAACCTACATCTACAAGAAGGTCATCTGCAGCCTTTCCCAGCCAGCAGGATAAGTATGCTACACAGAGACAACTAAAAAGGGAAGAGAGAGGTTCCATGGAAGCATGATAATGACACTAAACATCAATGAACTAAGAAAAAACAGAGGGATTCTAAAAGTAAAATGAGGAGCAAATCACACCAATTCCAAGTCATGTAAAATTTAAAACACATAACCAACAGGAGGTGGCATGGAGACTGTTCTGCAACATTATCTTTTCGGTTAGTATCAATACAAGGAGAGATGCCGTTGGCAGCATGAAGTTAAGGTGAGTGTTAAAAAGGAAAAACCACGCAATGATGCACAAATAAACATAGAATTCAAATAACAAGTCACATAGACACATTCACTAGTAACCCAATGAAATTGAATATGAATTATAATAACTCTGAGGCTCAACCTCAATTCTCATTCTTTCTAGACTTCTAGAAGTTTGCAAAATATTACAAAAAAAGCCACTTTGGCATGTTAACTATCTCAAGCGCAGCTACTGACTTATCGATGTCCATGTTCATGATTTAGATTGAACTTCTATCTTGGACAAATTTTGTTTACAGCCCTGGAATATAAATACATCGCTCTCATTTAGTTGGACTCAATTAATAGCTTCTTAACCTTGTTCAAATTTTAGATCCACCTGTTACCTTACAGATTAAGCCATTTAGGAATCTCGCCAATTGAAAAAAGCCTCTATCTTTATCAATTATGATAAAACAAGTCAACATAACAAACTTCTCCCAAATCCTCCAATTTCGACAATTAGAAGGTTGCAAAACGAATTCATCAAAGTTGGTAAGTATTGATATATCAGCAATATTTTATCAAATAAAAGCGCAAATCTTTATTCATTCAATTTCAGACCAAAGATTCGGTCTGAATTGAGTTCTAAAGCCGGAGATCTGACAAGCCAATCTTCATCCATTACATTTCGTGAAGGTTAACAGTTAAGAGCTTCTGTTTCTTTGTTAAGGCACCTTGCTTTTAACAAATCAGTTGAATTCTTGCTATCTTTAACCTCTCATTCCTTTTTTTCCATTCCCGTTGCTACTTAGTCCTTATCATGGGATACGTGATCCGGAAAATTATCAACACTTATGAGTGGAACTAGATCCTGATTGATATTATCAGAAGTTGAAAACGCATATTAGTCTAATTTTCTATCCAATCTCTATAAACAACCATAAAAAAGGAAAAAAGAAAGCATGGAAATTCCACATTCAGTTTGAACCCAAGAGCAAAAATAATAACATAACGTAGACCATAAAAAAGCATCCGTACACTAAAAATACAGTACAAAACCACCTTGAGGCTTTCGACAACACCAGGAACAACCTCATGCTCGAGGCCCGAGTATTCACCCTCGGTATTCTCCCTAATGACTACAATATCTACGCCATGGTGGCGCGTGGGAAGCCCCTGCAGATTGAAGCAATGGACAAGTGAGGCGTAGAGATCGAGCTCCTTCCTCAATAGCATATTGAGTGAGCTGACTCCTCCACCCACCGGAGTCCTAAGTCCACCCTTAAGGCAAACCTTATTCTTCTTAATCGATTCGATCACCTCCGGGGGTGCACTCTTCATGTCGCCGTGGATGTCGTACTTCTCGAAGTAGACGGGAGCGTGCATGGCCTCCATGACCTGCTCGACAGCGCCGGTAACGAGGGGTCCGATCCCGTCGCCGGGAATCAGGGTGACGGCCCGAGGTGTCCCGTCGCCGGGGCGGGGCATGTAGGTGACTGATCGGATGGAGAGGAGGTGGCTGAGGATTCGTCTGGACATATTATTACTTTGTTAGGAAAAGGAAATTCAAGTGATTAGGGTTTCGTATTGCGTAGATTAATTCAATGAAACAATGAATTTAGGGTTGAGAAAGAGAGAATTCGGAATGGAATGTTTCACTTTGCTTAGAAGAAGGGGGCGATGGCTCATCAGATCAGCTACCATAATAATACAGTAGCTGACAAAATATTTTTTTTATAAATATAAATCAGATCAATATATTTATAATAATAATAATAAAATAACAACAAAAATTATTTATTTATAAAAGTTATTTTAGAAAATGAAAATAAATATTTATTTATTAGGAAAATTCTAATTATATATATATCTATAAAATGTTAAAATTTTAATGTGAGTTATATCTAGTTCAATGGATAGAGTCATTGTTTTTTGACGTTTAGATTATAAGTTCAATTTTTACTAAGGTCATTTTTTTTATTGTTTTATTTTTTGATTTTTTTAAATTTATATATCAAAATTACAGTGTAGTCTCTCACTATTTCTTATAATTATATTTTGATCCTCGTTTAAATATAAATCAAATGAGTTATAAAAAAATATTATACAAGCACGTAACGTGTGCGTCGGTGCACTAGTATATATTAAAAGTAACTTATTGTAAAAATTTAAATGAGCAAACTTTTATTTAATAAATTAAAATTTTAAATATTTATTCAAAAAATTAATATTTAGCTGTATTTTTTTTTTGGGAAAAATAATTAGCTGTTTTTAATTAAATAATAATTTGGAAAAAAAAAGTGAAAATGAGTTTAATTCACCTGATATAAAAACATTTGCTGTGGTTGAGTGTGTTTGAGAGTGGCTGCTGATTTGTTTTGATGGCGGTTGAGTGTTCGTCGTTTCTGAAGAACAAATTCTGGGTGCTCAGGCACGGAAGAAGCATCCCAAACGAAAAGGGAATTATCGTTTCATCTCTGGTAATCATATCCTCAATCGCCATTTATCCACGAACACCACCATGCTCTCTGTTTTCTGCCATTTCTTGTTAAATTTCCGATTTTTTTTTTTTGGTGATAGGAAAATGGGATCCTTGAAGAATATCGTTTGTGTCCTGATGGGGTTCATCAGGCTCGTTTGGCTGGAGAATCCTTCCTCGAGGCACCCTTCACTCCCATTCGTCGATTATTATACTAATTTTCATTTTGTTTCGATGTAGAATTAAAATTGCGTGGCTTATATATACAATAATCGTGATCATATTTTGTTGATGATGCTATTCCTGGTGTTGCATTGAGATCTCATGCACATTTACAGCACCCACTTCCAGTTTCAAGCCAAACGCCGTCACTTGGGTTATAGATTAGCTGAAAGTGAGTTGCTTAGTTTGCTACATGTCAGGGGCTCGACAAATTATTGTCGAAGGAGTAACAAGTTTGAGACATCCCATCTAATAAGCTAGATGATGGGTTTAGGTGCTCCTCTCTTTCTTATGAGTTTCAGATCAACAAGTTTGTTGATAATTTATACGATAAAAGAACAAAAATATACCATTGACTCAATGTTGATTGACTAATTCTATCACTAAAATTGTTTTTGTCGAGAATTAATTTAAATTCTTAAAAACCTTCTCTTTTGAGAATTGAGGAGTTAAAAGGAATTGTTTTTAATATAATGAACTTGACATTGTTGTTGTTGTAGTAGCAGTACTACTTTTTATAGCTAGCATTGGTGTTTTTTTAAATTCTCCTAAATTTCAGAAATTTCACAAAGGTCGATCAGTTATTTGTTTTCAAACTTTGAATTCTCTGTGCAGGAAATAAAGAAAAGGAACATTGGAATAGAGAACATTCGTATATGTTTCTCACCATTTTCAAGGACCAGTCATACTGCAAAAGTGGTTTCTTCTGTTCTAAATGTTCCATTTAATGGTCCACAGTGCAAGGTAGTTTATTTTTACACATTGAAGTTACCTGTTCAATAATGTTTGAGAGTGTACATGCAAAGTCTGAGAAAGAACCAGGCTTGTGTTACATGTTTATTGGATACTCGGTAAAAGAATGTTGTTTTGTTGTTGAACTGTTGGACTCTGACTATAGAATTATTCCTTACTTTGAATTAAATATCAGTAATAGTCCATCTCAGGCCATACGTGGATGTGTGATAATTTATGATTTAAGAGAGCAGTTATTTGTCTTCAACCTGTCACCTGAAAACTCAGTACTTAATGGTGAAAGTATAGTCTCGTGGAGAAGTGATGAGTGATAATTGTTTCCATTTTATATTTTGAGGTTAATAGATGCTTTGTTTTCATCCCAGTAATATTTGTTTAACAGGTTATGGAGGATCTTCGGGAGCGGTTCTTTGGCTGTTCATTTGAGCTGATGTCCCATGATAAAGTAAATGGCTCGAGGAAATACTAGCAGATATCATCTCAGATCCAATTTGATTGTCAATATGCTCCTTAAGTCTCCTTTTGCGGTTATCATGGAGCTTATGAGTATAGAAGCTCACATTTATTTACAGTTAATCCTCAATTAATTCATTGTAATTTTGTTTTCTTCTCACAGTACCCTGAGATTTGGGCGATGGATGAGAAAGATCCCTTCACACGGCCTGAAGGAGGAGAAAGTGTTGCTGATGTTGTCGCCAGGCTGACAAGGGCTTTGACTAAAATGGAATCAGAATTTGAAGAGTAACAATTGACATTATTCTTTTTTCCGCTTTTGTTTTCAATGCTTGTGACATGTTTAGCAAGTGATGTTGGATCCGTTTAGTAATTGTTAGTGCATCCTTACCCGTTTTGGCATCTTATTTCTGCTTCTTCTCCTTTTTTAATACCAGGGAAAACATATTTAGCGTTGAAGCAGCCATCACAAGTTTATTCTCCTAGTTAAATAGGCTATACGAAATGGGGGTTATCCTTCAGAGTGTTTGTTCCACCCAATAATATAAGTTTGATAAGTTTCACATATGTGAAAATCTAACAAATTTTCTACCTTGCTGGTACTATTCAAGTGGAAATATTTCATACCATACATTTGAGTCATTTGGGGAAGCATTTACAATCTTAATCACACAGATCCTATTAGCAAACACATAAATTCCTCTGCAGTTAATTCAACTTGCCATCTTATAAACCAGTTGATATGCGTATGCCATTTAGTTTTTGATAACACTTTGTCTTTCACATAATTCGGTGGTTTTATGCATATGCTTGGTTCAATGTCCTTGGATGATTTTTATGAGGATGATGTCCATTCTGTTTTGTAGGTGCACGGTGTTAGTTGTCAGTCATGGAGATCCCTTGCAGATTCTGCAGACAATAATCAATGCAGCTGTGCAGACCAGAAGAACTGATGCAAATGACTTGACCTCAAGAATTCAGGAAATCAGTGTCCCTTCTGTACTATCACAACACCGGAAATTTGCTCTAAATACAGGAGAACTTCGTGAATTAGTGTAGCTTACGACTTCTACGGCTGCTTGTATGATATGTAAAATCATGCATGCAGTATCTGCTTCTGATTATACACGTATCTAAATTTTTATCTTCATAGAATCCAGGTGCCAGAAGGCATATTTTCTAATTTTATCTTTTATTGAATTCTGTTGAAGGGCACAATCATCATAAATAAGTGTAAGTTGCTCTTGGACTTGTGTCTACAGAAATTTCAGACCATCCTATACCAAACTCCATTATCAAAGTACAAACTCATTTTATGAGTGTAATGCACACACACAACTCATTATATAAGTGTAATGTACATACAAAACTATATTTTTATAGTTAATACAAACTAATAATCTCGTTCCGTATATGCACCAGAGAAATAACTCATTCATGATGAGTACTTTTGTGGTAATTATTTTCCTAAAATTTTCATCTTCATAACCAAGTTTTTAGTTCACATTTATGATTTATCTTGGATATTGTTGTGAAGTTGTGCACCTCTAAGTGCCTTCTCTGCCAATGGAGCATAGCAGAAAATCCGAAAGAGAATAATTCAAAAGCAATGTTCATGGCAATCTGCAATGTTGTTTATGGTTATCCGGTCACTTGAGAGATCAATAAAGTATTGATTTGCATAATTAACATTTTGTTCCTCATGTTCGAGCGAATATAGGTAATACCTCTTCACCAGGAAACATTGAGCCTTTTCAAGTTGATTATCTGAATCCTAGACCAGGTGCGCTGTCGAACTGGAGAAATGGCCAATCAAGAGTTTCACTAAACAGATGTATCTTATTTATAATTTATGAACATGGAAAGCCTATATTTCATTTTGTGATGTGAACTTAATTTCTTTATGGTTTCATCCCTAGTTCTTTTGAGAATATGAATACTGATTGTCCCTTGGCTTCATAAAATTTTCATGTTTCTTGTAAGTTCGGGCTTGCTGTGGCGTACAAGCCATCGATGATTATCCAACGTCATGATCGGGTTTCATTAGTGATGATATCCGAGTGAACTGGGTGAGCGGAGTCGGGGCAATCCACTGGATTGTATAAGAGTTTGTTGTTTTAAGGAAAATGAGCAAGGTAGTTATATGGCTTCAAATGTAACATGCAAACAAAAAAATGTACTCGTGAATGGACGCCGGAGGAGTGTCCGGCGTGACCACTCTGATGCTTAAGTCAGCAGGTTGAAGAAAAATGTTAAAATGGTTGTATATGTGCGAATATACGTGAGTGTGTTAAAGTTCAGAATTTCAGAATCTATAAATGAGATGTATACCTGCTATTTATAGGAGAAAATCTCACGATTACCTTGTTTTCAGTGCTCACCTGCTAAGTATGGTAAGACGGTTGCCCATACCCTGCTTCTGACAAGCTGTTCTGACACGCCAACCCATGTAGTTTTGACAGTAATGATTGTCAAACATAAGATAGCTCATACTGACGCACTCGAGTGAGGTGCTCTTCTCGAGATAACCTGGGTAGAAAGTTCCCGGGAACTTGCATGAGAGCTCGGGCATATGGTAGCTCGGGGAGAAGATGTCCCGGACATTCGTCTGTCCGGCTGCTGAAGAAATCATCTTGCTCATTGACTCTGATTTGGATTATCCATTTAGTATCTCGGGTCATGCGTATCTTGGGTCATGCATGACTCGGATTCTTATGGGGTATCAATTAGTTCTGCATTATACAACTTCTATCTAAGCTGCATGCATCATATCTGTCTGATCAGTATGTACATGGCTGGACAGTTGAAGTTTCATCGATTTGATGGGAAGAGAAAAGACCCTGGTGTAGTGTACACAACTGATGTCGATATTCTACACCAAACTAAGCATATGGTTGGAAGAGATTGATTCCAAAATAATTAATAAATTTTATGGTATACATTAGATTCTGATCCACATACACTTGCGGATAAAATAACATCAACACCCGCACATATATCCCGATAATATACATCACAAAAACTCATGTGAGATGATCTCACGAGTCAATTTGTGAGACATATATTTTATTAGAGTCTCCCACGAAAATTATGCAAAAAAATATTAATTTTTATTATAAATATGAATAGGATTGACACGTAAAGATCTCATAAGATACCTCGTCATTATCCAATATGATTTACATTAGTTTGTATAATATTTATAACCAATAGCATGCTATTTAAATTGTTAATAGAACTCTATAATTTAAGGGATATGTTATTTCAGTTGTGCAAATGACTAACGAGTACATTTTTCACATAATTAACACTTTTTTTATCGTTAATAATTTAAGAAACTATTATAGCATAAAAAGACTTCAATCGTAATGAAAGTCAACCACATCAACCTTATATCGTTCCCGAAGGTCCCGTGATCGAGAAGCGTATATTTGAATCGACTTGTGGAGATACCTGACTTTCATTGTACTACAATATGTGTATATATTTGTGTAAGTTTTTGTGCAAATGGATCTATATAAAATTTGATTTATATTGATTTAGTTGTAATGAAGAAGATGGATGATTAGTTGTCGCCACATCAGATGCTTAGAAAAATTCATGATTAAATCAATATAGTAATCTTAATTTTATTGTTTTCATCATCAAAGATAAAGATTGTGGCAGACAAGTTTGAATCTTTAATCTACGCTAAACCCCATATTATTTTTCCCAAACAAATGAATATTCCAATCGATCCCTTTCATTTTAGTAATACGGAAAATTTTGGCTTCTGCCGCAATTATATTATTTGTATAATCCATCTGAAACCGACACATAACTGCGTCATCAAACAACAATAATTGAGGTTTGACTCCTCGTACTTTATTTTAATATACATCATATCACAAAAACAACAACAATTAAAAGGAAAAAAAAACAAACAAACACATATATGTTGAAAAATTATTTAAAAATGTGTTAAATATTTGTGTTGAAAATGTGAATGTTGAATGTTGAATGTTGAAAATTAGGTAAAATTAGGTGTTGAATATTGAAAATTAGTGTGTGATGATGTAGGTAATGATGTATTTTATTTTTGGATTATTTGTAAAAATTTTCTATAAATAGATCTCTCATTTGTGAAGAAAAACACAATTGAGTTGAGAGAAAAATATTATAAAGTGTGTAGTGTGATAATTTTGAGAGTTTGAGATTTTTACTTTTTTCCGTAAATTTTTACTTTTTCACAACACGTTATCAGCACGAAGCTCTAAAAGTCCTCCATATTTTTCCAAGCTCCGAACAGAAGAAAAAGGTAACAAAAGTAATAATATTTATTTTACTGTTATTTATTTATTGTTTATATATGTAATATATAATATAATGTTATTGTTAGAAATAATAAAAATAATTTTTTCAAAAACTTGTTATAAATCCTGGGAGGATGTTAAGACGACATCCCACACTCCCGGTAAGGGATACGACAAGTATAAAAGCCTATAAGGTTTTTTAAACAAAATAACTTATGACACCTAATTATAATAATGTGATATGATATACATAATTATTTAAATATGACTAATATTATATACACCATATTATTACCATAAAATTATACAAATACATACATTTATTTTCTTATACACCAACGGTAATAAACGGTAACAAAACGGCTAGTTTTTGCTCTATAAATACAATCTCACAAATACATTCAATCACTCCAACTTTCTCTTCTTCTCTAAAAATTATTCTTCATCAAATTTTCGAAGAAAAAAAGAAGATGGCTTTCACGAGGTTATTTTTAATTATTTTGGTTATCATACTCACCAGTCTTGTATTTATCGGAGAATATCCTCCTCGTGTGTTTTCTTTATTTTTACGAATACTTGTACTTGTTGTTTATCCATTACTTTGTATTGCAATATTCATTAACTAATAAAATGCATCGTAATTTTTAGTACCACCATGGCAAACTTGGCAAAGCTCGAATTCATCGCTCTTGATATTACTGGGAAAAACTATATGCCATGGACTCTTGATGTAGAAATGCATCTTGAGTCATTGGGTCTAAGCGAGACCATTAAAGAAAATGGTATATCTTCATCACAAGAAAAAGCAAAAGCTATAATATTTTTACGACGACACCTTGATGAAGGTTTAAAATGTGAATATCTCATCGAAAAAGATCCCATGGCTCTGTGGAAAGGATTAAAAGAGAGATTTGAACATATAAGGGAAGTTATACTTCCGACCGCCCGTGATGAATGGAATATGTTAAGATTCCAAGACTTTAAAAAAGTCAGTGATTACAATTCAGCGATGTATAGAATAATCTCGCAGTTAAAATTTTGTGGACATGAGGTTACAGAATCGGAAATGCTTGAAAAAACATTTTCCACGTTTCACGCATCAAATATAACACTACAGCAACAATATAGAGTGCGTGGATTTGCGAGATATTCTGAACTCATCGCCTGTCTTCTTGTGGCGGAAAAGAACAACGAGCTATTAATGAGAAATCATCAGTCCCGACCCACTGGATCAACAGCATTTCCAGAAGTAAATGCTGTAAGTAAAAATGAATTTAAACCTGGAAACCAAAATCAAATTCAAAGACAAGGTTTTGGTCGAGGTCGAGGTCGAGGTCGAGGTCGTGGACGTGGACGTGGACGAGGAAGTGGTCGTGGTCGTGGACGCGGCCGTGGTTTTGAAAATAATCGAGATAGTTATTTCTATAACTCATCTCAAAATAACGTCCCAAACCATCCACAGAAAAGGCATCAAGAAAACATGAGTGTTAATGAAAATCACTCGAAAAGATTTGAAAGTTCTTGTTTCAGATGCGGCACTCCAGGACATTGGTCTCGTATTTGTCGAGCCCCTGAGCATCTTTGCAAACTTTATAAAGAATCGATAAAGGGGAAAGAAAAGGAGACCAACTTCACTGAGCGAAGTGACCGTTTGAGTGATTCAACTCATTTTGATGCTGCTGATTTTATGAATGATTTCTCTGGAAATGATCAATATGTTGGTGGGATAGAAATGAACAATATTGATGCTGCAGATTTTCTCAATGATTTCTCTGAAAATGAACAATATAGTGGTAGAATATAAATGTACAATAATTTATTTTTCATGTATTTATATGATAATGTTTTATTGTACAATTATGATATGTGTTATATTTAAATATGTATTGTCATTAATTTTTTTTCATTGCATATTTTTTGAAGTTCAAATATGGAAAATGCTATGAGCAAAGCTGAAGTTTGCATACCCGATAGTGGTACAACGCACACTATCCTCCGAGATAAAAGATATTTCTTGGAACTAAAACCAACAAAAACAACGGTGAATACAATATCAGGTCCTGTAGACTTGATTAAAGGATGTGGTAAAGCACAATTTTTGTTACCTAATGGTACAAAATTTTTGATCAATGATGCTTTATATTCACCACAATCGAAAAGAAATTTGTTGAGTTTTAATGATATATATTCCCATGGGTATGATACTCAAACAATGAATGAAGGGAATGAGAAATATATGTGTCTTACCACATATAAATCAGGAAAGAAATATGTGATTGAAAAACTACCAATGCTCCCTACTGGATTGCATTATACACATATACGTCCCATTGAATCAAACATGGTAATTGATAATTCTTCAATATTAACCAATTGGCATGATCGATTAGGACATCCTGGTTCAACAATGATGCGAAGAATTATAGAAAATACACATGGTCATCCATTGAAAGACCAGAAGATCTTTCAGAATAATAAGTTTCAATGTAAAGCATGTTCTCTTGGAAAACTTATTATAAGACCATCACCAGCCAAAATCCAAACTGAATCACCAATGTTTCTTGAACGTATTCAGGGTGATATTTGTGGACCAATCCATCCACCATGTGGACCATTCAGATACTTTATGGTATTGATTGATGCCTCCAGCAGATGGTCACATGTATGTTTATTGTCAACTCGAAATGTTGCATTTGCAAGATTACTTGCTCAAATAATAAAATTGAGGAATCAATTTCCCGATTATACAATCAAGAAAATTAGACTTGATAATGCTGGTGAATTTACTTCCCAGACTTTCAATGATTATTGTATGTCTATGGGAATCATTGTTGAGCATCCTGTTGCTCATGTACATACTCAAAATGGATTGGCTGAATCATTGATTAAACGTCTGCAAATGATTGCTAGACCAATGATTATGAAAACAAAGCTCCCTATTTCTATATGGGGACATGCAATTTTACATGCTGCTTCATTAATTCGCATCAGACCAAGTGCATATCATAAATACTCCCCATTGCAGCTTGCATTTGGTAAAGAACCAGACATTTCTCATCTGAGAATTTTTGGATGTATGGTGTATGTGCCTATTGCACCACCTCAACGAAAGAAAATGGGACCTCAAAGAAAGATTGGAATTTATATTGGTTATGATAGTCCATCGATCATTCGATATCTTGAACCACAGACAGGCGACGTGTTCACAGCACGTTTTGCTGATTGTCATTTTAATGAGGAAATCTTCCCAATGTTAGGGGGAGAACAGAAACATACCGAAAAAGAAATTACATGGTATGTATCATCATTGTTACATCTGGATCCAAGAACAAAACAATGTGAAAAAGATGTACAGCAAATTGTGCACTTGCAAAGAATAGCAAATCAAATACCAGATGCATTTGCAGACACAAAAGGGGTAACTAAATCATATATACATGCTGCAAATGCCCCTGCTCGAATTGAAATTCCGAAGAAACAAATTGAAGATAGTCATGATGTCATTAAACGCCTGAAGCGTGGAAGGCCAGTTGGTTCCAAGGATAAAAATCCTCGAAAAAGAAAATTCATAGAGAAACACAATGATCACAAAATAGAGAATGATGTTCCTGAAGAAACACATAATGATCACAAAATAGAGAATGATGTTCCTGAAGAAACACATGATGATGAAAATGTTTTGTCAGAACCACAAACTGACGAGAATCATGAAATCTCTATCAATTATATTAATACTGGAAAAATATGGAACCGAAAAGATATAGAAGAAATTGATGATATATTTTCTTATAATGTGGCAATCGACATCATAAATGATAATGAAGATCATGAACCAAAATCTTTTGGTGAATGTAAAAATCGGCAGGATTGGATAAAATGGAAAGATGCCATCCAGGTTGAATTGGATTCGCTAAATAAACGTAATGTTTTTGGACCTATAGTCCTTACACCTGAAGGTGTAAAACCTGTTGGATACAAATGGGTTTTTATTCGAAAGCGAAATGAGAAAAATGAAATAGTAAGATATAAAGCTCGACTTGTTGCACAAGGTTTTTCTCAAAGGCCTGGAATTGATTATGAAGAAACGTATTCTCCTGTGATGGATGCAATTACGTTTCGGTATTTGATTAGCTTGGCAGTATCTGAAAATTTAGAAATGCGTCTTATGGATGTTGTTACAGCCTACTTATATGGATCACTTGATAGTAATATATATATGAAAATCCCTGAAGGATTTAAGATGCCTGAAGCACAAAGTTCAAAACCCAGAGAATGTTATTCTGTGAAATTACTAAGATCATTATATGGGTTGAAGCAATCCGGCAGAATGTGGTATAATAGGCTAAGTGATCACTTGATGAAAAAGGGATATGTAAATAATTCAATATGCCCTTGTGTTTTCATTAAGAAAACAACATCCGGATGCGTAATTATTGCTGTATATGTTGATGATTTAAACATCATTGGAACAAATAAGGAAATTCAAGAAGTTGTGTCATACTTGAAAGAAGAATTTGAAATGAAGGATCTTGGAAAAACCAAGTATTGTCTGGGTTTACAAATTGAACAAAAAGAATGTGGAATATTTGTTCACCAGACAAATTATACAGAAAAGATCCTTAAACGTTTTAATATGGACAAATCAAATCCTTTAAGTACTCCAATGGTTGTTAGATCATTAAACATAGAAAAGGATCCATTCCGTCCATGTGAAGATGATGAAGATATTCTTGGTCCAGAAGTACCATATCTAAGTGCTATCGGTGCCCTTATGTATCTTACAAATTGTACAAGGCCTGATATATCTTTTGCCGTAAATTTATTGGCAAGATTTAGCACATATCCAACAAAGAGACATTGGAACGGAATTAAACATATATTCCGTTATCTACGAGGAACGACAGACTTGGGACTTTTGTATTCAAAAGATGCTAATCCAAGTATAATTGGTTATGCCGATGCTGGATACTTATCTGATCCACACAAAGCACGTTCTCAAACTGGATATGTATTTACTCGTGGAGGCACTGCAATTTCTTGGCGTTCACAGAAACAAACACTTGTAACAACTTCATCAAATCATGCCGAGATTATTGCACTACATGAAGCAAGCCGTGAATGTGTGTGGTTAAAATCAATGACTCAACATATCCAAATCTCATGCGGATTATCATTCGACGAGAAGCCTGTGATACTATATGAAGATAATGCTGCATGTGTTGCTCAAATGAAAGAAGGATACATAAAAAGCGACAGAACTAAACATATTCCTCCTAAGTTCTTCGCATTCACCAAGGAGCTTGAGAAGAATAAATGTATTGATGTTCGTCACATTCAATCAAGTGAAAACTCATCAGATCTCTTCACAAAGGCACTTCCTACGACAATATTCAGAAAGCACATATATAATATTGGGATGCGCAATCTACGAAATTTGTGAAGAATTGTTCGTGTCAACATGAGGGGGAGTTTACGTGACTGCACTCTTTTTCCCTTACTATGGTTTTTATCCCAATGGGTTTTTCCTAGTAAGGTTTTTAACGAGGCAGTATAAAAACACGTAATGTATACAATCATTATGATCATCATCACAAGGGGGAGTGTTGAAAAATTATTTAAAAATGTGTTAAATATTTGTGTTGAAAATGTGAATGTTGAATGTTGAAAATTAGGTAAAATTAGGTGTTGAATATTGAAAATTAGTGTGTGATGATGTAGGTAATGATGTATTTTATTTTTGGATTATTTGTAAAAATTTTCTATAAATAGATCTCTCATTTGTGAAGAAAAACACAATTGAGTTGAGAGAAAAATATTATAAAGTGTGTAGTGTGATAATTTTGAGAGTTTGAGATTTTTACTTTTTACCGTAAATTTTTACTTTTTCACAACAATATATTGTAATTTTGGAAAACTCCAATTTTTGTTTTTGTTATTTTATCACGAGACATAGAAAGATGTCATGTTAGCAATCTTACCGAAAATATAATTGCAAAAATTATATTTAAATAACATATATGACTAAAATTGTAATTTTTTCCGACACAAGATTGTAGTCCGGTCCTTCGTCCATAACCAAGAAACGAATGGAATTATTCCAGTACAGAGCAGTAGTAGTATGTATATTCAAATCCCAGATTATTAATTACCAATTTTTTTTAAAAAAATAACAATACTTAGTCAAACTTTGTATTGTTATTATTGTTATATTTATGACATCAGAAGGAAATCCCATTGGCTGGGAGTCATTAACAAGGATACACCAACTGGATTAATCCCATTCAAATAGCCCAAAATCTGACGTCATAAATATAATAGTTATAACAATATATATGTTCACATCTAGTAAATTAATAAATAATTTTTTCAAAACAGAATTATAATTATATTATGATTAATTTTAGATACCTCGTCTTGTACTACCTAAATTTAATTTTTTTTTTAAAAAAAAAAATTTGAAAAGAAGACCTTAAATTTTTTTATTGTGCTATAGTTGTGAGTATTTGGGAAAAAAATAAAACTTACGTGAGATATTCTTCTTCCACTCAATATAAATTTAATTCTAGATAATTAGTAGCTTATTACAAGTGAACTAACTTTGGATTAAGCAAAGAAGCATTGCTTGTTGGTTGTGCATAAGCACTAGTGATTAAAATATATAATATAGTAATTATCGACACATTTATAATAAAAAAATTAATTTTTTTTTATCGTTTTGTACGTCAGAGGGGCAACATAGTTGAGATGCGGTGAACCGAAGCTGATTATTAAAATAGAGGCAGCGAATGCATGTCCCTATGAGGATTTTGAGAGCCATCAAAATATATAGTTTGTAGTAATAATAAGGACTCCGAATTTTTTAGTGTACAAGATGATAGAAATGAGGCTTGACAATGAATAATTGGAAGGCAAAAATTTGTGTGAGACGGTCTCACGTGTCGTATTTTGTGATACGGATCTATTATTTGGGTCATTCATGAAAAAGTATTACTTTTTATGCTAAGAGTATTACTTTTTATTGTGAATATCGGTAGGTTTGACCCAGCTCACAGATAAAGATTCGTGAGACCGTCTCACAATAAACCTACTCTAGTTAGAATTGATATCATCGCCATTGGGCACTATTTAAACGAGAAATAATTTAAAGAAAATGATTATCAGCAGCAGTTAATTACCTAAAACTTTATTTTTTTGGGCAGACAACCAAGATTTTGATCTGCATTTCATGATAAGAATAGAACATAAAAAAGTCAACATATATGTAAGTATATATTTATCAGAGGGTAAGATTCTCTCGCTTTTTATACGATTCACTGCCACCAAAATATAGCATAAACAAGACTGATAGATTCTTCACACTGTCTCTCTCCATCACACACGCCCAACAAAAAAAAAGAACTGAGTAAGTTGCAGCGCAGAAGAAACCTAAAATTTTTATGGGAAGAAGAGGACATGCATGAAGGAAAAATATATTAACGTGGACCAAAAATTTGCTTGAAAGATTACAGATTGGAGTTAATCGAGAGGGAACAGGCACGAAACTGGAAAATCTGTACTTTTACAGATAGCTGTGTGGAGAAGATATATTGTTGATTCATGAGAATTGATTAATTACATGTCCAAGTGAGATCTTCTTTTCACTTTGTGTTCTTAAATTTTGATTTCATATCATGCATCATATTTCCTTTCCCTTTATGTACGATGATGTTGAACCCTTTGTGTTTTTCTAGATTTCAGGCGTGCAGATAATTTCCATGTAGAATATGTGTATCATAAGAAGAGATCATGCCGTCTTTTCAGGTATGTCTGAGCTGATCAACCACTGGTTTGTTTTAGAAAATGTTCTGTTTGAATTCAGTGTCAAGCATTCTTAAAACGCATATATTTATACAATTACTTGTATCTGTGTCTCTGTGTGTGTGTGTGTGTGTGTGTGTGTGTGTGTGTGTTGAGTGTATTCGGGTTTCTTTGCGTTTATGTTTGTATGATGATCCAGGTTTATGATATATTCTGAAATGGAAGTTTGAAGCAGTAGCACGTGTGTTGTTATTGATGATGGAAGATTTTGGATTCACCACTGTTGATTTCAATCTTATGGATCAACTCTTTTATGATGGATTCTGGTTAGAGACTCAGACTGCTGATGGATCCAACTTTTGGCAGCCTATTTCAACTCATCATTTAACTTCTCCTTCATTTATTTTTCCTGCTTCAGACAACATAGGCAGCTGGAATACGAATCCCAGTCCGGACTATATCTTAAAACAAACACAAACATCAGATTTGTTTTTTAATAATCCGCAAATGGACCATCATCTTTCTCATAGCAATGAACCCACTGTTCCATCAGGTTCTTCAGATAATCCCAACATGGAAATGAACACGAAGTTGTGTGTTGGAATGAACCGAAACCCAATCAATGCTCGTGCTCCGATTTCAGTGAGGAAGAGATTAGACGAGGCTATTAAACTCCTTAAAGACTCTGTAAGAGATAAAAATGTTCTTATCCAAATCTGGTTTCCTGTTAAGAAAGATGGCAGACAAGTGCTTATAACTAACAACCAGCCATTTTCACTGGATCTAAACTGCAAAAATCTTGCGGAGTACAGAGATGTATCTAAAAATTATCAGTTCGCAGCAGATGAGGAGTCTAAAGAGTCTGTTGGGCTGCCGGGCAGAGTTTTCTTGAAGAAGTTGCCGGAGTGGACTCCCGATGTTCGGTTTTTCAAAAGAGAGGAGTATCCTCGTGTTATTTACGCACAGCAGTACAATGTTAGAGGATCACTCGCACTTCCTGTTTTTGAACTGGGGAGTCGTCGTTGCTTGGGGGTGGTTGAATTTGTGACAACCACTCAGAAACTCAATTACCGCCCTGAACTTGAAAATATCTGCAGAGCTCTACAGGTGTTTTCTCATGTTTTCTCATCGCTCTAGTTACGTAATATTTTCAAAAGCTTATTTTAAGTGCTTACAAGATTTTAGTCAATGAAATATTCGAAAATTGCACACATAGCTTTGAAACACTTAAAATAAGCTCTTGCTCTAAGTCTAAGTTTCCCTAATTGCTTTTCACTCACTTCCATACAGCCTAAGAGATGATCAAAGGATATATATGTAAAATGATTTTTTCATACAGGCTGTTGATTTGAAGATTTTTGATGTTCCAAGTCCCCCCAGTATAGAGGTATGGAATAAAAACTTTCAAGTTTCCTTGTCATGCTTGATATCATTGGAAATAAATTTTGATGCTCAAACACAATATTTGATCTCAGGGTTGTGATGAATCTTACCAGTCTGCTCTGGCAGAGATCAGAAATATTGTGAAATATGTGTGCAGTGTGCATGAACTGCCTTTGGCACAGACATGGGCGCCCTGTACTGAACATAATAAACAAGGGTGCCGACATTCTGATGAGAACTATGCACATTGTGTTTCGACTATTGACTCGGCCAGCTATGTTGCTGATCCCCAAGTTTCTGGCTTTCATGAGGCGTGCTCTGAACACCACTTGCTCAAAGGTGAAGGTATTCCTGGGAAAGCCTTCACGAGTAATAAACCGTGTTTTTCTGAGGATGTGACGTCTTTCAGCAAGACAGATTACCCTCTCTCACATCATGCTAGGGTGTTTAACTTGTGCGCTGCTGTGGCGATACGACTCAGAAGTACCTACACGGGAAAGGCTGATTTTGTTCTGGAGTTCTTCTTACCTCTAAAATGCAAAGACTCCAATGATCAGAAGATGTTGCTCGACTCTTTATTGTTTGTTTTACAACAAACTTGCCAGAGTCTAAGGGTTCTGTCCCTCCAAGAGTTGGCTCAAGAAACTTCAGATAAAGAAACGGGTAGCACTTCAGCAGGCAGGTCATACGAGGAAAATTGGCCAAATTTTATTGCTTCTCGTTCAGAAGAACCTTCTCAAAATGCTCCATCCTGGATCATGAATATAACGGATTCCCAGCATAAAGGTAAAGGAGTTTCTGTTTCTTTTGATGATGATATCAACAAGGAACCCGGAGGAGAGTTCAGGGTGACAACTCAGTGGGATAATCCCGAAAACTTTTCCCATTCCGGTGGGTATCTTTCCTTAGATGGGAAAGCAAATGAAAAGCGACGGACAAAGACCGAGAAGACAATTAGTTTGCAAGTACTTAGGCAATATTTTTCTGGGAGCCTAAAAGATGCTGCCAAGAGCATTGGGGGTATGGCTGACTGATAGACTTGAGGCAATAGCTTTAGTTTCTGAGAATTGCTAATCCATTTTCTTTATTTCTATTTGCAGTTTGTCCTACTACTCTGAAAAGAATATGCAGGCAGCATGGGATCACCCGATGGCCTTCAAGGAAGATAAAAAAAGTAGACCATTCATTGAAGAAACTCCAACTTGTGATGGATTCAGTCCAGGGTGCCGAGGGTCCTATTAAACTCGGTTCTTTCTATAGAAACTTCCCGGAATTTGTCTCTCCCGACTCCTCTCCCAAATTACCCGTAAACACTTCAAACATGAACATCCAGACTGCTTCAAAGTCACCTTCTTCCTCCAGCAGTCATAGCACCAGTTCAAGTTACTGTCTGTCTACTGGGCTGAAACATTCATCTCTCACTCTCAGCGAAGATGCTTTATCCGCGGAACAAATGATTGATCAAGGGATGCTAAAGAGAGCAAGGTGTGATGCAGAATTGCTTCACCTAGAGGCCCCACCGATGCCACAGAATAGCAGCAGGCAGGCAAAGGACGACATAGTCCCTTACAGGATAAAAGCCACTTTCGGGGAAGAAAAGATCCGATTCAGTCTGCATCCACACTGGAGTTTCAATGACTTAAAAGAAGAGGTTTTCAGGCGTTTCAATGTAGAAAATAATGTGGGTAAAGTTGATATAAAATACCTGGATGACGATACTGAATGGGTGCTTTTGACATGCGACGCTGATCTTGATGAATGTGTTGACATACACAGATCATCCAATATCAGAACCATAAAAATTACAGTCATTAATAAAGCTTATAACCAAAGTCTTGGAAGTTCATTTGGTAGCAATAAATAGTGGCTTTTACACAAACTATCCTATTTTCCAAGCAGTGGGATTTGGCCTTTGGGGATTGTTCCACAACCCTAGAGTCTTAGTTTTATTAGACCATTGGTGGTGAGATACAAAACTAGTGTGTTAATTGATCTATTAGACTTGTGTGACTAAGACAATATGTAGGAAAAAAGCCAAATAAAAAACAAAATAAAAACATTGGCACTCAATGTTTGATCAGTGTCATTACATCTTTTCTCTGTATATTTGTGTTGAATGAAATTATAGGTGCAAGGAGTCCCTCCATGCTCTATAGATTGCATATGATATCGTCGTTATCAACATCATATTTTTTTACTTTTCGTTGTTATTCCATCTCTTGTTTTCTCAGGGATCATCTGTGAGTCCTTAGTTCCGGATGAGGAGTTGAATCAATTTTTGTTGCGACTATAGATTATGTTACGAACTTACGATTAATAGTTTAAACTTTAGTAATCAGTAGAGGTTTGTGTTAGTTAGCTGAAGATTTCATGATTTCAAGTTAGAGAAAAGAAGTTGTGAATTTGGTTTATGTATGTAATTTCTAAACTAGAGCCAAACCAAGTATGCACATGAACCAAACTGTAAAGTGTGGCTTGATTTTTATTTTAACGGTTCTCTTTTTCTTATTTTTTTCACCTTTAATTCTATATATTTCTTTCCATTTTAAGTTTAAATATCATCCCTTGAGAAATATAAAACATATATTGTACAACAATGAGTTCACAATTAAATAAATATGGATTATAATATCAAAACTATGTAGTATAATATTACAAGAAGCAGCAGCTCTTCGTTGCAGCTGAAAAGGAAGACTTGGTTCTTTTAACTTGCACTCGCTAGCAGTGGCTACACACGTTGGGGCAGTGGATACGTTTGATTTACGTCTTGCCTCGGATGAAGTGGGGACCGCAGCTGAAGAGGCTGCTGGCCGCCACCACGTAGATTGATTGGCATTTGAGTAGATCTTACCCTTAGCTGATCTCTAGGTAATGTCTCGGTAGCGCCATCGATTCTTTCCAAGGTCTCCACAATTTCTTGCATTGATGGTCTGTTCTTTGGTTCATTCTCGAGACAATCTAGTGAAAGCTCAGCTATTTGCAATGCAGATCTCGAGGGATATTTTCCTTCCAACCGAGAGTCCATAACGTTCTTCAACTTCCTCCTGTCAGTTAGATGCGGCTTGATCCATTCAACCAGTTTTTCTTTCCCGTTTGGACGATTTCCGTCAAGTGTCCGTAACCCTGTTAGCATCTCTGCTAAGACGACACCGAAACCGTATACATCACTCTTGACGTACAAGTGCCCTGCCCAAGGAACGTAGATCATAGACAAGAAAATAGAAATGCCGTTAATGTGTGTAACCACATTTTGCACTCTTTATTCTGTTGTTTGCTTTCCGGAGCTATTGTGGAAGAAATTAGCTCACAAGTATGAAGTAGACTGGTGATTACCTGTGGCGACATATTCAGGAGCAGCATAACCGTTGGTCCCCATTACCTGAGTCGTTACATGGGATTTACTTGCTGTTGGACCCATTTTCGCGAGACCGAAATCTGATAACTTGGCGTGGTATGACTGAGAGCAGACGAAAAAGTAAACCAACATCACAAAGATCAGATTATCAAAAAATTTGGAACCATAGGAATATTTCATTTCTTGCAAGAAAATTCACCACAACAAGAGTGGTTGTCCATGTATAAATAAATATACAATGCATGTGGCAGAGAACAAATGATATAAAGAACAGCAATGAAAGCCTATCATAATTATATCTATCTTGAAAACATTAACGAAAAGATATAAATGTTACAAAACAAGAGAGCTATAGTGATACGAAGTGTGAAAAACAGTAGCTTACCCCATCAAGCAATATGTTGGACGCCTTGAAGTCTCTGTAGATAACTTTTCTATCCGAAGCATGCAAGAATGCAAGACCACGAGCTGCTCCGATCAATATCTTAAGCCTAACGTCCCACGGAAGTGGCTGAACAGCAGAACCCCCTAAACCCAAGAATCTAAACCATCAAAAATCCATATACAAATTAGCGGTCCTCCAATTCAAACCATCGACACACTTACTTCCGAACAGATGGTTCTCTAAGCTCCCTTTTGCCATGAACTCATAGACCAGCAATAGCTCTACGCCCTCCCAACAGTAGCCCAGCAGCTTCACCAGATTGGGATGAGAAAGTCTTCCAAGGAAATTTATCTCGGACTGAAGAATTCATATTGATTAGATTTAATGATCAGAAATCTATAAAACTTAAAAAACACTGGTTAAACTAGGATTGGAAGAGACCTGCCATTCTTGAAATCCCTGGGTGCTTTCCGAATTCAACTTCTTTACAGCAATAACTGTTCTTTCCCCATTTGTTCCCAGGATCCATCCCTTGTACACTTTGCCGAATCCACCTTCTCCCAGCAGCGTATCACTTCTGAAATTTCTGGTGGCGGCCTTGAGCTCTGAGAAAGAGAAGACTCTCAAGTTGGGTTGGGATAACATCTGGCCGGCGGCGGAAGCAGGGGAGCTCATACCATGATCGCTCCCGGAAAATATACTGCTGTTCCCAGAAACATTAGCGCTCTTGCTCGACGTAGACATCGTTGTAGTCGCCACTGCATCACATCACACACACACCATCATCATCAGTTTCCACTCACAAATTAACTCACACATAATACATACATATATACACGCGAACATATATAAATATATATATCGGATTAATCGGAAAACATTATCGGATAACCTGAACTCCATTGGCTGCTGGTGGCGGAGGGCTGGCCCTGGTTAGCGTAGCTGTTAACAATGGCCGATCTACTGCCACTACGGCTCAAACAAATCCCCATGTGCACGCCACACCAATACGATTCAATCCTGAACTTGAAACAAGTTATTCAATGGGAGAAGTATATTCATCCACTGATCAAATTTCTTGGATTTTGACAAGAAATGGAGGGTCTGGGAAGATTGTTTCAGATCAAGTTTTATTGGAGTCGGTCTACGTCCTAGTTCGTAATAAATGGGAAGGCATGAAAATCAATCGAAACATGGCGAGATGAAAGTCAAAAGTCAAAGAGTGTGAACGTAGAAATCCTCAAGGTAGACTTGTTCCAAATGCAATTTTACATCATACAAACGTGATGATTAAGATGTATTAATGATATATTTTTATTTAAAATTATTTACTATAATCTTATGAAACTATTTACTTGTTTATGTTAAAATCTATTCTTAACTATTTAACATACATAATTTTATATGAAATTGATTTATTTTATCTCTTGATTATTTATTAGACACAATATTTGTTCATATAGAATAATAAAAAAAATAATGTTTGAGTTGTTGCACGGTTTAAAAAAAATTGAAGTTACATTCTTGCCACTAACTATAGCTTTTAATAAAACAGAAAGTGTTCGGTCCTACAATTGGTATCAGAGCTAAAGTCACAGCTTCGATTCTCATTATTTATAATGAGTGCAATTATTGTGAGAGAGATTGTTTGGTGCAATAATTGTCTCTCCTAGATAGAGAAATCGAAATGTAATGCTTAAGTTATTATATAATTTAAAAAGATTTAAGTAACACCATTATCACTAAGTACAACTTTTGGAAAAACGAGAAATATTAGGTGATATATAATTATTAATTTTATGACAATATATTATGGAAACATATTATATATAATCACTTTAGTAATTGATATTTCATATAAATAGAACATTTTCGAGTGATGTCCAAGACACGACTAATATAATCTTTCAAATAATCAAGACATAAATAAATGAAAAAGTATTTAAAAAACAAATAATCAATTTTTTTTAGTGATTTCCAACAATTTATTATACATTAGGGCGAATCCGAAACCGAAAAAATGGTATTAATTTGAATATCTAACGCGTCAAAATATATCAATGTCCAAATTGAATAGGAAAAATTAATATTTATTAAAAGTATTTTATTTATTTTATAAGATTAAAGGAAAGATGACATAGGAAAAGGTGGGCTATTCTAAAATATACTAAAAATAATAATAAAACATTCAACTAGAAGATCGATAATCTCATTTCCTAGCTGACTTTCCTATTGTGTTTCGTATTGCATTGAATTCTCAAAGTCAAGAAATTTAACACACATACACATACTATATAGTTACTCTCACCGCTTATATTATATATATTCTATTTTATTAAAGTTGAGAACACGATGGTAACCACCTAAAGAGGACATCAACTTTTTCTTCCTACTTTAACCTTATATGATATTAATATTACACTTTTGTTTTTTGTTTTTTTTTTTTTAATTTCAACAAACACTTTTATTTTTATTTTTTTTATTTCAACAATTCAAATATCAATTTAATCCTTCCATAATTTGTCGAATTTTATTTTAGTCCATCGATAATGATAAAAAAGACTTTACACAAACGCATCGCGTGTGCAAAGTAACTAGTATTATATTATATTATCGACAACAATATATTATCTCGGTTATTAAGGTAACTTTTAAAAAAAGTGATTTTTCATTTTTTTTCATTTAAAGAAAAAACGAAGAATCATTTTTTTGAAGTTACAAATATCTTTTATATATGTTTTTATTAAGACGATCTAAACTCTTGACTCGACTATAACTAGTTGTGTTTTTCATTTTGCATCCAAAATCTCTTTCCCTTGGCCGGCTTCATTTCAAGTTCATCACTACACAATATTAATTGCAAAAGAACCCTTTATTATGGTATTTTAAATTTGATAAAATGGATTAAAAACCAATAATTTAAAGATCCCCATGTGTTTTTAAATTTGTTCAATATATAGCTAAAAGCTCCTTTGAAATGCGTGTTATTAAAATTATAGACAAGAACCTCATGTCGATAAATATTTCATGGTATATTACGTAGGATTTATGTATGTACTTGAGATATGGATTATCTTAATCATGAAAGAAAATATATATTTCGATATACTAATATCAATGTTCTAAAAAACGTTTAAACAATGCTTATCTTGCTTAAGCTCTAATACGCCCTAAGCTCGATTAAGCGACATTTTTTATCACATGATTTCATTTTTTTATTTTAATATAT